>NW_007377983.1:13867-19067 GCF_000475195.1 Diaphorina citri | reverse complement strand
CTATAACTTTGTCATTAATAATTAAAATCTGCTCCTGGCGGAAAATTCCGCCAACTTACCCGAATTAGTTTGGAACTTGAAACTCTCGGACATCTGGTTCCATCCAAACCGGTTCTTGGCCATGACCTTGGCTTCGTATTGGGTCCCGGGTTCGAGTCCCCGAATCAGGTAGGACATTTGTTGCGTGAACTGTTCGGTAGGTGAGTTGGGTACCACCACGTCGTTCCAGATATCACTGCGTGCCCATTGGTTGTTCAGGTGAGAGCCGTGGGTGTCGTTGTCTTGCTGCAAGAAAGAGAAGAGAGAAGATGGGGGTTAGTTTTGGTCCGTCAGGTTCAAGGTACGTCTACCCTATAGTCATAAGAAATCGACATCGACTGGAACCTTTATACTGTGGTGTCCACACATAGTCGACCGGCCGTCGATCGACAATGACTGAATAGTCGACCAAACTGCATCGGTAATAACTTGAAACATAGCTTTTCCCCCACCTTTATAAAGTAGGAAAAATCGAAAAATATTGTGTGATTGTTTCTAAAAATGATCTTACATTTAACAGAATTTAGGAATGCCTCACTGGAAATCAAGAGTTTAATAAACATTAAAAGATGTTAAGTGAAAAGTTTTTGTACGAAAAGGTATTTCCAGAAATTCTAAAATGGGAGTTTACCTGTTTACAATTTACAAATTAATGCAATAAGTGTTTAGGACATTCTAGGGTAAGCGTAGGCACTGAAAATATGAGAAAAGTAAAATTTTCAGGCAACTTTTTCCCTCGTAATGCGGAAACCTACCTCACACCCAGGCAAAAAATGCTTCTGCCATCTGAAGTGAAAGTCATTTTCTAAAGCCGAAATTTGTGTAAAACTTTTTCCCTCCGTAGAGAATCATTTGTGTTTCCTTTTGATAGGAGAACATTCCGCTAAAGTGCCTCCAAATGATCAAAATAAAAGGCACATCAACTTTTGTGGGGAGGTTGTAGTATACTGTATACCCGTAGTTTTACAAATGACTACAGTTTTGTCTCCCCCTCCTGCCTGGTCCGAAAAAATAATGATTCTTGTTTTTCAGTGAAAAGTTTGACGACAGAAAATGGTTTCATTTTTCACCAAGTAGGTACGTTACACTTAAAACAAAGAGATTATTTCCCCTACTGCCCAGGAATAATATATTGTTACGAGTATCATTACTACATTTTTCGACAGATTCCACTTAAAGCCAGGATGTAAATTAGAATTTGTACGACAGCATTTTTCTTCTTCAGAGTGAGTCCTAGCGGTGCGGTGAGTGGAATCGCTTTGTGACTCAGCAGCTCACGAGGCCAATTTTGGTTTGGCAAATCCGCAGCGAAGTTCTACGTTCTGCCAAGATCTGTAAAAAAGACAATAAAGAAGGAGTTAGAATTTGAGGCCAATTTTGGTTTGGCAAATCCGCAGCGAAGTTCTACGTTCTGCCAAGATCTGTAAAAAAGACAATAAAGAAGGAGTTAGAATTTTTGTGCTGTCAGAATTTTAGTGCCTATGAAAATTTTGGTGCCTCCTTTGGATTTTTTGTGTTGTCAGAATTTTAGTGCCTTAATGATCATTTAGGTACCTTCTGGTAATTTTATTGTCATTGAGCTACGATTCTCAAATAAATGAAAAAATACTGAGTTGATGCCTCGACTGGAATTGAACCCGAGACCTCATGTTTACCAGGTAAGAACCATTGTCACAAGAGGTAAATTGGTAGTTTACCACGCCACCTAACAAATCATAATCATTCATTCAGAATCATTTGGACCCAGTCAACATCCTTGCTGAACCCCATGATTACTCACCCAAACGCTGGTCAATCTACGTCCCCACGACCCCTAGCAGGAGAACCGCACACCCAATCAGGACACAGGACATGGAGGCTCTCTCAATCCCACTGGTCACTCCCAGGGTTTTCTCGGCGTCTGAAAAAAACGAAACAGCAGGAGGACTGCACACCCAATCAGGACACAGGACATGGAGGCTCTCTCAATCCCACTGGTCACTCCCAGGGTTTTCTCGGCGTCTGAAAAAAACGAAATAGCAGGAGGACCGCACACCCAATCAGGACACAGGACATGGAGGTTCTCTCAATCCCACTGGTCACTCCCAGGGTTTTCTCGGCGTCTGAAAAAAACGAAAGCCCTGTTAAAAATTAGTGAGATCCGAGAACTCAAAAGGAAACAGATGAAAAATAAAAGTTAGAGTAAATATAGTAATAGAAAGTAAAAATAATTTAAAAAATACTGAAAAATCAAATGGAAATGGTTAAAAACCAAATGGAAAGGTAATAACTCTTAAAAAAGCTAACAGACTGTAGACCTGTTCATCCGGCAACCTTTGAGAATAATGACCTTGACTTATGACTTCTGACCTTCAACCCTCTTCTCTTCCTACCTAACTGTAGGTATCTATGTGGGATTAACAGGGAGTAACCCGTGTACAGATCGGAAAAGCTGCGAAGGTATTAATGCTGGAAGTGGGCGGGTCCGTTTCTCCCGGCTACATTTTCATATAGAAAAGGAGAAACCAAATTTATGACGGTCATTAAGATCTCGAAGTCGGCAACTCCCGAGAAAAATAAAACCAAGAGATATTTCTCCTCCCCTCCTTTCCTCCTTCCCTCTCTCATCTCCCTCCTCCCCCCTCCTTCCACAGATCATTTGTGTAGAAATCTAGACGGTTAGTGTGGTAATAGATATGGGGAAACGGTTGTATAATAGAAAGAGTAGTGAACATAGATTATGTATTCAGGGGTGGATTTACGCATAGGGCCACCAGGCTTGGGCCTAGAGAAGAAGGAGTAGTGTAAGGGCCCGAAAATGGGGCCTAGATGAGGTACATGGGCCCGAAAATGTCAAGAGAAAAGACGAACAATATTGGAGGCAAGTAAACAGTTAGATTTCTCAAGTGAAAATGACCGCTTTAATATAAATACAAAGGTTAGTGCTTCTGGTTGCTTTCGTAATAATTGTAATCTTGGTAATAATCGTAGTTAATTCTGGCCACAACTAGAAAAACAATGAGGTGTTGAAAATGAATCTTCTCCTTCTTCTTCTTCTTCTGCTTCTTCTTCTTCTTCTTCTTCCTCTTATTCTTTCATAAAAAAGTGCCAAATTATTACCTCTTGCGAGCATTTTTTTCTCCCTCTAAGTACATACAATGGTTTGAAAGTTTGTCGAGTATACGGAAATTAATGCAACAGCTGTCGTGTGAGAAAAATATTATGCGAGCTTTATCATTGATAGCAGAAGAAGAGGAGGAGGAGGAGGAGAAAGAAGAAGAAGAAGGAGAGGAGGGAGAATAAGGAGGAGAGGGAGGAGAAGAAAGAAGGAGAGGAAGGAGGAAAGCTATTAGAAGAGGAAGCTATTACCATTGTTTTCATTTAGGTTGCAACTTGCACTACACGGAATGTTGTAATGTTGCAACAATGTACTAGTGTTGTCACCCCATTAAACAAGTTTCCATTCTTTATAGTGTAAGAAAAAGCTGAGAAACCACCTAACCCGTGCTGATTCATGTGAAGATAGCTCCTACCTGAATCTGAAAAATGCATCCTAACTAACTTAGCGCGAGAAACTTGCTCCAAGTTCCGCCATATTTAAGCGAATAATTGTAGATCTTTTCAGGAAAAGTACTAGGGAAAAACACACCGTAATAGATTTATCTTTTGTTCTCTTTTCCCGCGACGAAACTTTTAAAAGCATCATTAGAAGCTGGGCAAGAACCAAGAGAACAACTGCTAAACAAGAGAATTAGGGAAAAACACACCGTAATAGATTTAACTTTTGTTCTCTTTACCCGCGACGAAACTTTTAAAAGCATCATTAGAAGCTGGGCAAGAACCAAGAGAACAACTGCTAAACAAGAGAACAGCTTCGGGAAAAAAGTTTCTCTCTTTATTTTCTATTTATTTCTCTTTAAAATCGAATAAATTTCACGCGCGCCGCGGTGGTATTTTGGCAAAATTAAATGCAGGGGAGTGGTACCAAGTGGTGGACAGGTGTGGTAAGTGCCGAAATGAAGTGGCCTCCCAAAGCGGGGAAATGTGAACCTCAAGAGTGTAATTTTTCCGAGGATTTTTTTCTCGAAAACTTCCAGACATGTTTATTATGTGGTGAGAATTTTGTTTCTACTTTTCTTCTTTTTTTTATTACTATGACCTTCAACAAAAGCAAAACAAACTTTCCCAGGAAAATTTAAAACTTCTACTTATGTATAATAAGGAAGAGTACCTCTGTCATAAAATTAATTATGTCTGTTGTACCTATAAATAAATAGAATTACTTTTATAGTAGGTAATAGCATAAAATAGGTAGTTCAATTCCCGCCTGGGGTGGATTTTATCCTAAACATCACCTAAGGTTCGTTTTGGGAACGGTTGGCTTTCTCCAGTCCTTACCTATTAGCTCTAAATAAACCTCTTTAAAAAAATAGTAATAAGAAAGCATGTCTGACCAACATAAACAGCAAAATAAAGTAGAGAAAAAAAAAATAAATTAAAATAAAAAAAAATGCTTAAAAAATGGTGATAATTTATAGTCATTTTCCTTGCAGTGTCGTGACTATTTTTTTTTTTTTAAAGAAAAGTCAAAATGTGGCGAGGAATACAAATTAATGGCCTTACTTAAAAAAAAAGACAGGAAAAGGGTAGATTGTAGGACTTATTAACATTCCCCCCTTTTTTTTAGAACAAAATAAGCCACATACATATCTACGTAGGCACCTAAAAAGGGAGACTTTCATTTTGGGTTTATTAAAGAAAGAAAAACCCCTTTTCGGTGATGACATTCTAAAGTTAATAGAACAACAAGTGGTAGGCCTCAGGGTGTTTTTTGTAAAGTGGATGTTTCACAAAGTCTACCTACAAACTTGAAGAAAAAATGAGCCTTTTCAAAGGATGACGCACGGTAAAAGGCTTGGAAATACCTAGGAAAATTTCACCCTTGGAATTTTCCCAGTCTAGCTGTTCTCAAACCCTAAATTTACTTGCGTGGGAGTCGTTTATAGCAACTTTTTCGGTTTTTATTTTTAAAGTAACTGAATTCTTTGACAGGAGTTGCCCTTTGAGTTGTTTCACAAATATTTTTCATTCCTATTTGAGACAAAATAAATAAAAAAAAAAAAAAAAAAAAAAAAAAAACCCCCCCCCTTTTTTTTTTTCCAAAACCCCCCCCGGGTTGTGG
>NW_007377983.1:9938-13453 GCF_000475195.1 Diaphorina citri | reverse complement strand
TTTTTTTTTTTCTCTCTTCCTCTCTCTCTCTCTCTCTCTCTCTCTCTCTCTCTCTCTCTCTCTCTCTCTCTCTCTCTCTCTCTCTCTCTCTTTCAACACTTTCTGTTTTACCTACTTGAGTGGGTGAGTGAGAGAGAAAGGGGGGGAGAGAGAGGGAGAGAGAGAGAGAAAGAGAGAAAGAAAGAGAGAGAGAGAGAGAGAGAGAGATTAAATTGTCATCGTCAACCATAAAGCTTAATTAATTTCAGTTTTTCAGAAAAACTTTGTCACGAAGAAGAAGAAGAGGAGGAGAAGAAGGAGGAAGAGGAGGAGAAAAAAAAACTTTGTTACCTATGTAGGTATGTAAATTTTTACTCCCCTTCATCCACCTACTTTTCTTTCTCTTTTTCTTCTCTTCCTCTAATCCTTCTTCTCCTCCTCCTCTTCTCCTGTTTCATTTCTCTTCCTCTTCTAATAGCTTTCCTCCTTCCTCTCCTTCTTTCTTCTCCTCCCTCTCCTCCTTATTCTCCCTCCTCTCCTTCTTCTTCTTTCTCCTCCTCCTCCTCCTCTTCTTCTGCTATCAATGATAAAGCTCGCATAATATTTTTCTCACACGACAGCTGTTGATTACAGTCTTTCTCTCCCTCATGTCATGTGTCTTCCCCTTCTCCACCTCTTTCTCCCTTTTCTACTGGCCCTCCTTCTTCCCCTCTCCCTCTATCTCTTCCTCCTCCACCCCTTCTCCTTGTAAACCCTTCTCTTCCTCCTCCTCTTCCTCCCCCACCTCTTTATCCCCCTCAACTATCTCCTCATATTCTTTCTCCTCTCCCTTTAAATCTTTCTCCTCCTCCTTCTCCTCCTCCTCTTTATCCCGCTCTACTATCTCCTCATATTCCTTCTCCTCTCCCTTTAAATCTTTCTCCTCCTCCTCCTCTTTTCCCCCCCCTCGATTCTCGAATTAATTGATATTTATGATCCGTTTTCCATTATTTTAATTTCATACACGGAACGGAATGAAGGGGTGAAAAGGAAGATAGGGTTTGGGATAAAAAATATATTGCTTTCACTTTTCTCATTCTCTCTCTTTTGGTCTCAGATTTTCATTCAGGGCTGGAAAACCAAGGCCCATACCTATTAATCCTTTTTTAAGAGGTTTGACAGAGGGAGCTTTAACTGCTAAGGTCTTATCGTCCCGAAATCGAAGAGAGAAGGAAGACAGGATAGGAGAAAGCCAGCCGTTTCCGAGAACGAACATTATCCCTTCAGGATAAAATCCGCCCCGGGCGGGAATCTAACCTGCGGCCTAGCGCTTACAAAGCAGACGCACTACCAACTAAGCTAACTAGGCTGGCATTCCTTCTTTTTTATGTTCTTTTCAAATTATTGTTTTTCTAAAAATTGATGGTTAGTTTCCGATTTAATCAAATGGAAAGGTACTGATTATTCTTTGTTTGAGGGCTCGAAGTCGCTGTATAGCTGCTTCGATTGCAAACTACCAACCTCATCAATCTCATCACATTAACGTCTCGTCTTGTATAACTGTTGAAGTTGTCAAAAGGCTTGGTGATTCTGATAGCGTGGGTTCAATACCGGCCGGGGTAGGTATGGGATTTTGTCCTCAACATTTTTTGAGATTTTAAGCACAAAAACAGCACTACCAGAGGGTAAAATTACTTTTCCTAATTGGAGCAGTACACTGAGAAAAAAAAAATTGACAGGGTGCCACACGTTTAGGATGGAAGAACTCTTTATTGGTTTACTTCCCCTGATTTAGGCTGGACAAAGGTCGCACACTTCGGACCCTAAGGACATCAACGGGTTAATTTATTCTGTGTTTCGTCTCATAACGTGTTGGTTATTATTATGTTATCAACCCATTAATTTATAAAGAGGTAATACTTAATTCCTCGTAATTATAGACTGTTGTTACTTTTTCAGTATAGGTAGGGGGGAACCTTGTACCTATAGGCGATTTATGTTCTACCAACACATAAGGTTGTAAAACAATTCTGGCAAATATTGGCTTAGTTACCATTATTATCTATACGTACAGGTACCAACTACCTATACCTTTTTTCTTACCCCGAAGAAAGCCTATGGCAATTTAAAATCCCTTTTGATAACAAATAACACGAAGGACGGGGTGAGGGGAAGTGGTCACACTAGAGTCAAGGAAAGAAGAAGAAATGAAAGATGATGAAGAAGAAGAAGAAAGAAAGAAGAAGAAAACTCGTAGGTGGGAAAAGCAAAGGAGACTCCAGAACCGCAAAATCAGTGACTTTTTCACCCTGATGATGGTAATAAGTCCAGGGGTTTCCACATTACTTAATGAGAGAGAGAGAGAGAGAGAAGGAGGAGGAGGAGGAGGAGGAGGAGTAGGAAGAGGAGAAAGACGGAGAAGGGATCAAAAGGTTCACAATGTTATATCCCAAAATATCCCCCCTTTAACCGGTATGCAAACAACATTTTCAACATTGATGTTCAAACATAACCCCTGGAATATTATTGTTCACTGAATTGGAAGTTAACATGAGGTCCAAATACTCACTGGAGGCATTGGTGCCTTCCGAATTCACCAGAAAATACCTACAAACCTATGGACTCTGTGGAATATACTTACAAAGAGATTTCTCAATAAGATTATTGAAGTACCTAACCTATATTTGAGGTACGTATACTGAATTGAATTATTTATAATAAAGTAATAATTAAAAATAAATAAATAAAACATTAGTGAAAAAAATATAAATAATAATTAAAAAAAAAATAGAAAAATATCAATAATGAGAGAAAATAAAAATAAAATAAAATAAACAAATAAAATAATCCCAGCAATATGTGTAGGTGTCTGGTCCCTTTGTTAAGAAATCAATTCAAAATATTATTCAAATCTATTATATTTTTTATTTTAAGGTCAAAAGTTAACTGTGAAAGGTTGTAACTGGGGGGTATTCCAATGGGACAGTACCTATATGGGTGAAAATAAAATAAAATAAAATAGAAAACACAAACAAAAACGCAGCGTTTTGTTGGCATTTTGGTCATGTTATGCTTTGTGGTGACCCCGCCCCCAGCTTATCCCTAAAAAAAGTCCCGCAATACATAGATAATTTTTACGTAAATTATTATCTATTATTAGTAAAAAAAACAAAAAAAAAAAAAAAAAAATAAATCCAGGGTAATGTTGTGTGAAACTCCCGGTATTCAGGGGTTGGTAAAATATGACTCATATGAAGGGGCGTCTAAACCAGTGGCGTAGCGTGTATGTATGGCGTGTATGGCGGCCATACAACTCAAAAACCCACTCTAATGCCCATAAATATTAATGGCATGTACTGTGATGGGACTTGGTAGACCTGTGCATGAGCAGGCTCTACACGCCCTACACTTAAATTTAGAACACGCTACGCCACTGGTCTAAACTATGGTTACGACCATAGTCTGAATCTGTAAAGTGGACAGTATTGTTGCACGTAGACTTAGACCGACATTTGGATTGTTGAACGTTTCGATCAAAGTCCCCCCCCCCCCCTTTG
>NW_007377983.1:0-9459 GCF_000475195.1 Diaphorina citri | reverse complement strand
CTTCCGATCTCCCCCCCCTCCATTATCCCAGTGGTGTGACCAATTCACACCCTTGCAATACTTTGCTCCCGGATATAAAGGGTATGTGAGTGTGCATTTGTAGGGGTATGTGATGTGTGTCTGCAGTTGTGTAGGGGGACTTTAGGAATAATGCATCATTAGTGGGACAACATTTAATTATAAAATAATTAAAACTGTGACAGGATAGAGAGAGAGAGAGAGAGAGAGAGAGAGAGAGAGAGAGAGAGAGAGAGAGAGAGAGAGAGAGAGAGAGAGAGCAAACTATCTTTTGACTCTTTTCCTGAATATAAACCATAGATTTCATAGAATTATTTAAATTAATCTTCTTGTATTTTTAATCTCTCTCCCTTTCTTAGTGGTCAGATAACGTCGCGTATAGAATAAAGGCGGTTCAAAGATTTATTGAAATATTTTAACCAAAGGGTGAAAAAAGAGTCGTACTCATCGACAATTAAGAAACGAGTAGAAAGGCTAGTTAGCTCGGAGAGTAGCACAGCTGCCTCGTAAACCCTAATGGAGGAGCTGGGTGCAAAAAGGGCAATAAATGAAAATCATCAAACTGAGATATTTAACTTTAAAGTTTTCAATTTTTCATCAAAATCCTTGGAGAGTAGCACAGCTGCCTCGTAAACCCTAATGGAGGAGCTGGGTACAAAAAGGGCAATAAATGAAAATCATCAAACTGAGATATTTAACTTAAAAGTTTTCAATTATTCACCAAAATCCTATGTTTACAAAAAACGCTGTAACTCATCGAAAAAAAAGTTATCACCGCAGTTCAAACGCTGGAAGATAGAGCGCACCACGTTCTATTCAAAAAACCGTTTTACGCAAAAAGGGCAAAAAATCCATATTTCCCTTTTTGCACCCAGCTCCTCAATTTGGGGGTTCGATTCCCTCCCGGGCCGGATTTTTCCCTAAACAGATAACGTTAATCGTTTTCGGAACGGCTGACTTTCTCATAAGGATGTCTTCCTTCTCTGATTTCGGATTGATAAGACCTTAGCAGTTACAATTCCCTCTTTCAAACCGCTTCAAAAAATCCCATTTTACTTGAATGGGTATTTCCCCATTTATTCTTTCTTCTTCTCTTAATCAAATCCTGGTAGAAATAGAAACAAAAACATAAATATACTCCCCGCCCCATTTTTAATTAGGATAAAACGTTTTTTACAACCAGAAAAACGTCGTCAAGATATTTATCAAGAAAATTAAAATAAAAATATCATTACCCCCAAAAACAAAGCCCAACAAAGCGCACATACTAACAGTAAGGGGAGCGTAGCCCAAGATGGAGGACCCTCTTAATTTGAGCAATTAGTATCACGAAACTGATTAATGGGGGTCGCTGTGAACAATAGGGGAGACGTTGTTGCTATCGCACCCCCCATTCCTACAGGAACATTGCAACATGCAACCTCCCATTCATAACCAGGCAAGATAGGATCTTCGGGGAAGGGGGAACTGAAGAAATGGGTGTTGTGAAAGCAAGTTGTAAGATTTTTTCAAGTATTAAGCTAATTATGTTATTTTTTATTTTAATGTATCCGAAAGCAAGCCTAGTTAGCTTGGAAGGTAGCGCTTTGTTAGCGCTAGATTGCGGGTTCGATTCCTGCAACGGGCGAACTTTATCCCAAACAGACACTAAATAAGTTTATAAGGTTCGTTCTCGGAAAGGTTGGCTGTCTCCCATCTCGTTCTCTTTCTCTCTTCGATTTCAGGACAATGAGACCTCCATTGTTACAGTCCCCTCTATCAAACCTCTTTATTTTTTTTCCTCCTCCTCCTCCTCCTTCTTCTTCTTCTTCTTCCTCTTCATAAATCTGACTTCGAAGAAAGAAGTTCCCCATTCAGAAGGTAATAGAAAGTAAAAGGAAATCTGTCTCATATAAAAGACACCTAGCTTATCATATACAGCACAAGACTCTCATATCTTACACACATTGGATTTAGCTTCCTATTTCATCTCGAGAACAATATGGGCCACTCTACTTATTCCATTATAAACCACGAGTAAAGTGGTTGGCAAAGAAACCGGAGGGAAATAAGAGTGGCGTAGCCGAGAAATATTTATGATGTTTGCGAAAAAACTTTTTTTATTTTATTTTATTTTATTTTTTTTAAGAGGTTGGACAGAGGGAACTGTAACTGCTGTGGTCTTATCGTCCCGAAATCGAAGAGAGAAGGAAGACAGGATAGGAGAAAGCCAGCCGTTCCGACATGTGTCTTCCCCTTCTCCATCTCTTTCTCCCTTTTCTACTGCCCCTCCTCCATCACCTCTCCCTCTTTCTCTTCCTCCTCCTTCCCCTCTCCCTCTTTCTCTTCCTCCTCCTCCCCCTCCCCCTTCTCTTTATCCCCCTCTACTATCTCCTCAACTCCTCATATTCCTTCTCCTCTCCCTTTAAATCTTTCTCCTCCTCCTCCTCCTCTTTATCCCGCTCTACTATCTCCTCATATTCCTTCTCCTCTCCTTTTAAATATTTCTCCTCCTCCTTCTCCTGCTCCTTCTCCTCCTCTTTTTCCCCCCTCGATTCTCGAATTAATTGATATTTATGATCCGTTTTCCATTATTTTAATTTCATACACGGAACGGAATGGAGGGATGAAAAGGAAGATAGAGTTTGGGATAAAAAATATATTGCTTTCACTTTTCTCATTCTCTCCCTTGGTCTCAGATTTTCGTTCAGGGCTGGAAAACCAAGGCCCATACCTATTCCTTTTTTTAGAGGTTTGACAGAGGGAACTTTAACTGCTAAGGTCTTATCGTCCCGAAATCGAAGAGAGAAGGAAGACAGAATAGGAGAAAGCCAGCCGTTCCGAGAACGAACATTATCCCATCAGGATAAAATCCGCCCCGGGCGGGAATCTAACCTTCGGCCTAGCGCTTACAAGGCAGACGCGCTACCAACTAAGCTATAACTAGGCTGGCATTCCTTCTTTTTTATGTTCTTTTCAAATTAGGTATGGTTTTTCTAAAAATCGATGGTTAGTTTCCGATTTAATCAAATGGAAAGGTACCTACTGATTATTCTTTGTTTGATAAGGGCTCGAAGTCGCTGTATAGCTGCTTCGATTGCAAACTATACCAACCTCATCAATCTCGCCCATCTGATGAGAGGCATACTACGGGATGGGCATGCTACGACACAGACCACAAGCGTCCAATGTAGCAGTTGTTTCATCGCTTTGATTTGAAATATCCCAATGAGTGAAGGTAATAAATAGATAGGCAGTTAGATACCAACCCATTTGTAGGACATAAAGACCTAAAACATTTGAAAAAGATGTATTTGGCAGTTCGCAGAACGGTCGTAATCGTTTGGAAAGAGTTTTCTTCTTTTTTCCAGCCTAGTTAGCTTGGGTCATCATATTAACGTCTCTACGTCTCGTCTTGTGTAACTGTTGAAGTTAAACTTTGAAAACGGGATACCATGTCAAGTACAATTTTTACTTTCTATTACCACAGTATAGCGGAGCTATACTAGTTCAACTTAGTCCTGAGGATGGCATCATGAGATGTTGAAACATGTTGACTCTTTTCCATCAATAAATTCGTTTATTTAGTCAAGTGAAGACTTATTCTCTTCTTATTTTAGTACTGTTGAAGTTGTCAAAAGGCTTGGTGATTCTGTTCGCGTGGGTTCAATCCCGGCCGGGGTAGGTATGGGATTTTGTCCTCGAATTTTTTTCGAGACTTTAAGCACAAAATCAGCACTAGCCTAAGGGGTTAAAATTACTTTTCCTAATTGGAGCAGTACACTGAGAAAAAAACAAGCTGGGCCCGTCCCTCCGGGAATTTTTTAGCCCGTAGTTTATTCGATCGTGATTAGAGAAAATCAGTACCTATGTACCGAGAAAGGAAAATAAAAATTGAATTTTAGACCTTTTACATTTATTTTTTCGGAGTTTTGACCTCAGATTTGGATTTCTCTCAACTTTTTACGTATAGGAATCGACCATTTATTTATAATTTTTACCCATTTGCAACTGCTCTATTTCGAAAGTTTCAAGAAAGGAAAATACACCAATTTGACCACAGTAATAATACCTAGTAGAGGGGAACTGCGAGGAAACAAGAGGGGGAAAATAAAATTCTAAACGGAAAATAAAACTAAACAGTGTCCATCTTTCTAAGAATTTGATCACAGCAATAGTATAGTAGCCTACTGCTGAGGTAAAAGGTAAAAGGCAGGGGGAAAAGCCTACAGCGTTATTCTTTTTGAGCAGTGAAAATCAGTGAAAATTTTTGAATGACTGACGATCCAAACCGAAAAGGATCTCTTATACTTCGCCACTGGTGACATAGGCTTCTCTCATAACATGGAACAAGAAAACAGAAGAACTACTTGAAGGTTTCTTAGCTTGGGAGGTAGATCGCATATCTTAAAAAAGCTAGGTCATGGGTTCGATTCCCGCCGGGGGCGGATTTTATCCTAAACGGACAAGGTTCGTTCTCGGAACGCCTATAGCTTTCTCCTATCCTCTCTTCCTTCTCTCTTCGATTTCGGCACGATAAGACCTACAGCAATTACTGATCTTTTTATCAACACACCGGACTACATCTACTACAGATTTTGCTAACAGGATGAGTTTAGGATTGTGTTCATTCAGTCCATTTCGACTTTTGGATTCCAAATTCGGATTTCTTATACTACGCCACTGGTGACATAGGCTTCTCTCATAACATGGAACAAGAAAACAGAAGAACTCCCTGAAGGTTTCAAAAGAGAGATGAGGAAAAGAAGAGAAAAATCTCTTTCTCTCGTGTCTGTCTCTTTTTTTCTCTCGTTTCAAGAAAACTGTCTTCTTTTCTCCTTTCTTTTCGTGTGTCTTTCTTAGTTTCTTCTCTCTTTTCATCAGGAAAAAAAAAGAACACGAAAAAGAAGTAGAAGAAGGACGAGGGGGAAGAAGAGCGAGGAAGAAAGAAAGAAGAGAGAAAGTCCTTTTTATTTTCCTGTTATATTTGGTGAAAACTTCCTTCTCCTCCTCCCTCCCCTCTACGGTAGGTAAGGAAAAGTAAGGGGCAAATACACGTGTTTCTAAGGAGTAAGGAGTGATGGTCAAGGAGGTAAGAAGGGATATTCCTTTCCGAGAAATCATAGGTAACTTATAAATGAAAGCTTTTTTTTTTTCTTGAGAGTGAAACAAGCTGGGCCCGTCCCTCCGGGAATTTTTTAGCCCCTAGTTTATTCGATCGTGGTTAAAGAATACCTATGTACCTACCTAATTTGTTAATTTGTTTAATATTCAGTTTATTATTAGTATTATTTAGTATTATTTTGTTTTGTTTAGTATTATTATTATTATTATTATTATTATTATTATTTATTATTATTGATTTGATTTTTGATTCTATGGGAACAGACAGACAGACAGACGACACTGAAGCGAATACAATAGCCCGTCCCTTATACCTTTTTGTTATTACTATTGTAATAATAAAGGAAGGACGGACTAAAAAGTAACGAAGAAATATTATATAAAATAAAATACAAACAAAAAAGTTTGTAGTTTAGTACCAGTGGACTGGTCCAAGATCGATTTCACTATTTCACAACACTGTTTGTATTTCCTGTGCGAGAAGTATGCAATATGATGTTGGGAGTGAGAAGTTGTTCCTGGAACACGTCTCGGTTCTCGGAACACATTTAATTTAAACAGAGGAATAAAAACAAGATTGTCAGAAAGCCAGGGATGGAATGTTTGAGCCACACTGAGGAAAAGGAAAAGAGAGAGAGAGAGAGAGAGAGAGAGAGAGAGAGAGAGAGAGAGAGAGGGAGGGAGGGAGAGAGAGAGAGAAAGAAATAGAGGAAGAGAAATACATTCCAACATGTTTTATATTTTTTTTATTATTATTTAATATGAAAAAAAATCATAATGCAATACACTCTCCCTTCTTTTTCTTTCTTTCCTTTTTCAACATAGCATTGTCCAACCTGGAGCTAGAGAAAGAGAGAGAGAGAGAGAGAGAGAGAGAGAGAGAGAGAGGGAGGGAGAGAGAGAGAGGGAGAGATAGAGAGAGAGGCAGGGAGAGATGGAGAGAGAGGAAAAAGAGGAGAGAGGAAAGGAAGGAACCTTAAAAACCTTGAAAAGAAGGAAGGAGAGAAGAAGAAAATAAGGAAAAAAATTGAAGACCTTAATAAGAAAAAGAACGAACAAAGAGAAAACGGAGGAAAATAAGAAGAAGAGAAGGAAGGAGAAGGAGAAGAAGAAGGAGGAGGAGGAGAAAGAGAATAAAAGCGTGTGGGAGGGGGGAGGGAAAATAAGATGTAATACAACATATTTATTATACACATCTCCTGTGAGTTGTTAAGGAAATAGAAAGCAGAGTACCTATGAATACCTATAAAATAAAATCATATAAATGAAGAAAGCAGAGTACAAGAATGAGCTATCAGAGAAGGAACAGGTATACATTTCAAAAGAGCATAATACAGAAGGTTAGAAGTTCCCATTGATCAAGAATAGTACATTGTAAGAAAATTCTGAAAAGGATTGGGGGGGAACATGTTATAAAATCCAACGATTTTTACTTTCCTTATCCTATAGGAAGGAAAGTAATGTAATCGGGTCAAATTTTCGATGGTCATGGTCGGTTTTTAGTGCCAAAACGCGTTTTGAGGTCCCTAGAGCTTAAATCCAAAGTTTCAGCCATTGTTCCGTGTGTCTGTCCTTCCGGCAATCTGTCCTTCTGTCTGTCTGTAATCAAAATATCTCGAGAACGGTAAAAGCTATAGAGGCTTGAAATTCGGTATGCAAATGTGACAAGGATGCGACATTTTTACTGCATTTTTTCTGTCAAATGTGACAAGGATGCGACTCGAAACTTTTGGTTAAGATCAGTGCAACGCTTGACGAGATTTCGGCCGCTTTTTGGCGGTTTTAGGTGTGATTCAATAATATTTCCGGAATGGTATGAGCTAAGGTCTTGAAATTTGGTATGTAGTCCACAAATGTGTTAGGAATACAAGACAAATCTTTTGGTTAGGATAGGTGCTTCAGTTGGTGGCATTTTCGCCGCTTTTTTGCGGTTTTCAGCTATACTGACTATTAAACGGTTAGATATATTGTAAAGGTTACAATAGAAGAACACCCAAATAAGCATCATTCAATAGGATAAGGAAATTTGTGTGATGTTCACACCAGACTTTTCTTCTTTTTCTCCCAAATATTTCGTCAGTAAAAAAAAAAAAAAAAAAAAAAATTTTTTTCGAAGAAAAATGCCCAAGAACATACAGGGGTCGTGAAGGGAAAATTTGTTACAATCTCCGCAACCCCCTTTTCAAAATAATAATAATAATAATTTTTTACTTCCCTTATCCTGTGATAAGGAAAGTATGTATTCATATTCTATTAAATTATTGCCCATTGCCATTGCTTAGCTGCAGTAAAAATCACAAAACCAGAAGGTATTATTTCACATCATAAATAATAGCGTATAACAATGGGAGACTAATTTTTTTCGAAGAAAAATGCCCAAGAACATACAGGGGTCGTGAAGGGAAAATTTGTTACAATCTCCGCAACCTTGTATCCTGCATGAATAAAAATTTACGTAATTGCCCACCCATAGTTTTTTTTTTTTGCTCATAAATTGAATATAAAATGGGCATTTTTTTTATGCACATACCTAAATTGTTTTCATTGTTGTAAAATTTTCATCGGCTTTTACCGATAAAATATTCAAAAGGCGGAAGTTTTTCAATAAGGTATTTTATGAAGGGGATGAGGGGTTACCTGTGATTTTTTTCATTTTTAAAAACCCATAAGCTACTTTTTATCAAGGTCAAAGATTGAAGTTCATAAAGGACATCAGTAATTCAGCATAGTAAATTCTGTTCTACTTTAAATTTCATCGGCTTTTATCGATAAAATATTCAAAAGGCGGAAGTTTTTCAATAAGGTATTTTATGAAGGGGATGAGGGGTTACCTGTGATTTTTTTTCATTTTTAAAAACCTATAAGCTACTTTTTATCAAGGTCAAAGATTGAAGTTCATAAAGGACATCAGTAATTCAGCATAGTAAATTCTGTTCTACTTTTTAAATTCTGTTTGATAGTTTTCTCCATGAAAGACTTATAAATCGTGAGAAAATGACTCCTTAAGCTTTAGTTTCCTTATAAAATATTAAAGCAATTTTTATACTTTAATACTATAATCATCTATTATGTACCTGGAAACTTGGAAAGTGAACTTTAATTCAATTTACAAGACAGCAAAACTTCAAAGCTATTTTTCCTGGAAATAAGTTAGTAATAATTTCGCGCGCGAAAGAAAGAAAGTAAAAAGTAAAATCTACTTTTATCTGATAATAATGATATCACGGGACGGTGATATACCTACTTACGACCAAAAATTCAAAATCTCATTTCCTCAAAAACTCTGGTTTCGTATACCATGAGCTTTTTTTTATTATTTTTTACCTATTTATTATTATTATTTTTTTTTTACAAAACAATACAGTCTAGTTTCGTCTTAAGGTTCTTGAGCATTCGGGTACTTACCAGAGAGTTCCAAATATTGGCGGGTTTTGAAGACAGCAAAACTTCAAAGCTATTTTTCCTGGAAATAAGTTAGTAATAATTTCGCGCGCGAAAGAAAGTAAAATCTACTTTTATCTGATAATAATGATATCACGGGGCGGTGATATACATACTTGCGACCAAAGTTTAAAATCTCATTTTTTTTTTCTTTTACAAAACAATACAGTCTAGTTTCGTCTTAAGGTTCTTGAGCATTCGGGTACTTACCAGAGAGTTCCAAATATTGGCGGGTTTTGCCCATGGAGTTTTCGGCCACGCAGCTGTAGTTGCCAAAGTCAGTGAAGAGGACCTTCCGGATGACCAGGGTGTGTCTTCGGCCCCGCGTCTCCATAATGCGTCGCTCGGTGGTGTCCAACTTTAGGGTCTCCTTGTACCAGATCACCTGAGGGCGACAGAAAGCAAAATGGAAAAAAAATATCAGGGTGTGTCTTCGGCCCCGCGTCTCTATAATGCGTCGCTCGGTGGTGTCCAACTTTAGGGTCTCCTTGTACCAGATCACCTGAGGGCGACAGAAAGCAAAATGGAAAAAAAATAAATAAAATAATGAAGAAATCCTCGGCATTCTAGTTAGTTTGGAAGATATGGCGTCTGGCCTTGTAAATTCTATGTCGCTGGTTCGGTTAACACCCGAAGGCCTGAAGCGAATCGTATCCTAAACAGAATAAACAGAGGAGGTTCGTTCTTGGAACGGCTGGCTTTCTCCAATCTCAACTCCTGATTTTGTTCTCTCTTCGATTTCGGGACAAGAAGACCTCAGCATCAGTTACAGTTCTCTCTAACAAACCCATAGACTGACAACCTTAATGCATAGCCAGCCTACAGCCTAGTTAGCTTAGTTGGTAGCGCGTCTGCCTTGTAAGCGCTAGGCCGCGGGTTCGATTCCCGCCCGGGGCG
>NW_007377982.1:176247-177800 GCF_000475195.1 Diaphorina citri | reverse complement strand
TAATAATAATAATAATAATGCTAGAGTTATTATTGTTGTAGTGACTCGGTATACAAAATGCACGTAGTACTACAAAGGCTTGTTGTATACAGGATGTTCAATGAAAAGTTTTTCATGCCATATTAAAAAACATAGATAAGAAGAAATTGCACAAACTAAGTTGATGAAAAATAAAATTAAAATAAAATAAAAATAAAATCTAATACTTCTATACGTTATGGATAACGTGTAGAATAACCATGATGTTTGCCAACCTCCGGAACGGAGACGGCACCTCAAGAAGAAGAAGAAGAAGAAGAAGAAGAAGAAGAAGAAGAAGAAGAAGAAGAAGAAGAAGAAGAAGAAGAAGAAGAAGAATTTTTGAATTGAATTGAATTGAATTGAATTGAATAAATTCTGCTTTATTTTATTAAAATGTAATAAATACAATGGATCATCCCCTAAGCTAATCCTAACTTCTATGGAGATGGATTTTTTCTCTCCCTCATGTATGATAATAATATTGTTCACAGTAATTATTGGAAGAAGAAGAAGAAGAAGAAGAAGAAGAAGAAGAAGAAGAAGAAGAAGAAGAAGAAGAAGAGGGAACTCTAGCAACGAAGGTCTTATCGTCTCGAAATAGAAGAGAGAAGGACAAGATAGGAAAAAGTCAGCCGTTCCTAGAACGAACCTTATCCCTACTTTACCTGCTTGGGACCTCTGGATGAGAGTCCCTAGACTTTTTTTTTAATAGACTTTGTGTTGTTTCTATCGTGGTAGGGAATAAAAATTAAATTAAATTGTTGTCTAGACCTAGGCCACAATAGTCAGGTACCTACGTAGGTAGGTAGGTAGGTATTTACTATAAAATCAGCCGTTCCTAAACTTTTTGGCCTCCCGGTAACTTTTTTTTGCGACAAACCTTTGGTGGTACCTAACATACCAAAATCGATTAAATTATTCGATCAATCAATCGATAAAAATAATATACCTACCAAAATCACAACAAGAGCCAGCCTTGTTAGCGTGGACGGTAGTGCGTCTGCTTTGTAAGCCCTAGTTCGCTTGTTCGATTCTTGCCCGGGCGAATTTTATCCTGATTGGATAAAGTTCGTTCTCGAAACGGCTGGCTTTCTCCTATCCTGTTTTCCTTCTCTATCTGTCTGTCTCTCTCTCTCTCTCTCTTTCTCTGTCCTGGAAGAGTTTTTTTTTTTAAAAAAAGTACCTATGACTGAGGGCATGGGCGTAGGAAGGGGGGGCAGCCGCCCCCCCCCTTGAAATTTCCAAAAAGTATGCAACCTTGAAGGGGCTAAACAAGAAGTCTAAAAAAATCGTCTGCAACGCTGAAAATGTTATTTTCACTGAGACTTTAGGCCAAAATTTTCAAAAAATTCGCCTGCGGCGCAATTTATTTCTGGTGCAACTTGGGGATTCAAAACCAAGGTAAAAAAGAAAAAGATTTAGGAATTATTGATTTCGAACCGGCTAGCGGCTTAGGGTCATTATTAAAAAGAAAAAAATCGCCCGCGGCGCAGTTTACACTTGAATCATCTTTGTCGAAGCGGGGGAGGGGG
>NW_007377982.1:88621-176186 GCF_000475195.1 Diaphorina citri | reverse complement strand
AAAAAACAACAACAACATGACCACCCCCTCACAACCGCTAAGGTCTTATCGTCTCCGAATCGAAGAGAAAGAAGGAAGACAGGATAGGGAAAACCAAAGCCGTTCCGAGAACTTAGTGAACGTTAATTTCGGTCACGTTGCTTCCAAAAAAGAAAAAAAAAAAAAAAAAAAAACTTGGGACGCAAAGACCGATTGAGAGCTTCTTGGGAGGAGTATGAAGACGGTTTCACCACTTTGCCCTACCAACCCTACAAACACATATCACCACACCAAAAGCACGTAGGTAGGTAGTTGTACCTATGAGTATCCCATACGTAATACTACATTAGAAGATGGATAGAGCAGAAGAAATAGGGGAGAGGGAGGGAGGGGAATGGACAGACAGTGAATGAGAGAAAGAAGAAAAGAGTGGATCAAGGAAAAGGGAGAAATCAAGAGAGGAAGAGTGAAAGAGATGGAAAGAAAGAGAGAGAGGAGGAGAGAGAGAGACGAAAGAGAGAGAGAGAGAGAGAGAGAGAGAGAGAGAGAGAGAGAGAGAGAGAGAGAGGTGATACAGAAATAGAGAGAGTGAGAGAGAAAAAGAGAACGAAAGAGAGAGAAATAGGGGAGGGAGGGAGAGAGAGGGGGATGGACAGACAGTGAATGAGAGAAAGAAGAAAAGAGTGGATCAAGGAGAAAGGAAAAGATAAAGAGAGGAGGAGTGAAAGAGATGGAGAGAGAGAGAGAGAGAGAGATAGAGAGAGAGAGGTGATACAGAAATAGAGAGAGTGAGAGAGAAAAAGAGAACGAAAGAGAGAGAAATAGGGGAGGGAGAGAGAGAGAGGGGGATGGACAGACAGTGAATGAGAGAAAGAGAGAGAAAGAAGAAAAGAGTGGATCAAGGAGAAAGGGAAAGATAAAGAGAGGAGGAGTGAAAGAGATGGAAAGAGAGAGAGAGAGAGGTGATAGAGAAAAGAGAGAGTGTGAGAGAAAAAGAGAACGAAAGAGAGAGAGGAAGAAGAAGTAGAAAGGCAGAACAGGTACGAAAGAAAGAGTGTAACGAGGAGAAAGGGATAGCAAAAGAGGAAGTGAGATGGAAATGGAACAAAAGAGAAAGAGAGAGAGAGAGAGAGAATGTCAATTTTTACTTTTTTCGACTATATTTCAAATCTCCAGTGCATACAAACGTACCTCACACCCCACAATGTTCATACATACAGGATGTAACAAAAATATTGATTGTTCCTACATTGTAACATTTCTAAATTTCTATATCTCATCATAACTATCACTCTTGTGATTGGTTTGTAGTTCTCCACGCTCTTCTATCAGAAGTCTTCCTCTTCATTTCAGTGTATGATTGATGTCCGGAGTATTCCAGATATCGTATTCCGGAGTTTTCCAATATAGTGCTGATTTCCCGATTGAGTGATCGTTCCGTGTTTAGCTGCCTCCGGAAGTACCTTGCATTTTTCCTTGACCGCCGCGATGTCTGCACATAACTACATATCTATTGTATATTTTGTATACATTGTATGAATATGTGGATTATTCATATAAATGACAAACTGTCAAAGACAGAAGAAATTCTTGCAATTAATTCTAACCATATCGTTCTCTCACACTCCCTTTCTCACTCACCCTTTCTCCCACTAAAATTCTCTCACCCCCATTCTATCATCTCTCCTCTCTTCCTCTTTTTTCTCAATTCCTCCTCGCCCAAATTCTATCTCTCCCCTTTTAATCTCACCCTTTCTCCTCACTCTCCGTCCTCTTTTTCTTCTTCATCTTCATCTTCTTCATCTCCGTCCTGTTGTTCTTCATCTTCTTGTTCTTCTTTCACCCTTTCTTCTCCCATTTCTCTCTGTCCCTCTCCTCTTTTTCTCACTTTTCTATCCTCTATTGCTCAATTTCCTTTTTCTTAGATTCTACTGTTCTCATCTTTCTCCTCTTTCATTCTTGCTCTCTATCCTATTTCTCTTTGTCCTCATTTTTTTCCCACATATTATCTTTCATTCCTTTCCTATTTCTTCTCTTTCCTTCCGTCTCCTTGTCTTTCCTTCTGTATCTATGTTTCCTCATGCCTCCCCTGCCTCTTTACCTCCCTCTTCCTCGTTTCCTTCTTTCTTCTTCTTCCTCTCCCTCCCTCCTCTCCTCTTCTCCTTTCTCTCCCTCCTCCGTCTCCCTCTCTCCCTTTTCTTCTTCGTTCTCTTGAAATGTCGACATTATGGTGTGTCGCTTCTAAAATGTTGGTGTTCTTTTTTCACACACATTCATTACAAATGAGAGAGAGAGAGAGAGAGAGACAGAGAGCCAGTTAGGTACCGTTTCTTTCCAAAAAAAAAAAAAAAAAAAAAAAAACTTGGACCAAAGGACCGATTGGACTTCTTGGAGAGTATCAAAGAGGTTTCACACTTTGCCTACAACCTACAACACAATATCAACCAACACCAAAAGCACGTAGGTAGGTAGTGTACCTATGAGTATCCATACATACTACATCTAGGAAGATGGATAGAGAGAGAGAAATAGGGGAGGGAGGGAGGGGGATGGACAGACAGTGAATGAGAGAAAGAAGAAAAGAGTGGATCAAGGAGAAAGGGAGAAATAAAGAGAGGAGGAGTGAAAGAGATGGAAAGAGAGAGAGAGAGAGGTGATAGAGAAAAGAGAGAGTGTGAGAGAAAAAGAGAACGAAAGAGAGAGAGGAAGAAGAAGTAGAAAGGCAGAACAGGTACGAAAGAAAGAGTGTAACGAGGAGAAAGGGATAGCAAAAGAGGAAGTGAGATGGAAATGGAACAAAAGAGAAAGAGAGAGAGAGAGAGAGAATGTCAAAAAAATAAAAAAAAAAAAAAAAAAAAAAAAACAGTAGAAAATAAATTGTTGGTTGGAAATTATATGATAAAGTGTTTTGTAAATAAAGTATTAGTATAAAATGATAAAAAAGAGTTTGTACAATATCACAGAAGAGAAAGATTCACACCAGGTTAATATTGAAATGAAGCACAGTGGATTAAAGTTACAAATACCAAAATATTTATATATAAAAAAAATAAACACATTAAAAAAGAGAGAGAGAGAGAGAGAGAGAGAGAGAGAGAGAGAGAGAGAGAGAGAGAGAGAGAGAGAGAGAGAGAGAGAGAGTTTTAAAGTTTGAAAACCAGAAACATTTATCATGAATATTATTATTATTTTTGATATGATGTGGTGAAATTGTGACGTTCTCTCTCTCTCTCTCTCTCTCTCTCTCTCTATCGCTCTCTGTTTCTTTTATTCTCTTATTTCTTCTTCTCATTCTCTTTGAATTCTATTTCTGTCAGATGTGTTTCTTTTTCTCTTATTGATTTCTTTTTGTCTCATTTCATTCTTCTTCTGTTCTTCAATCCATCTTCTTCTTCTTCTTCTTCTTCTTCTTCTTCTTGTTGTTCTTTCTCTTCTTCTGCTTCTGCTTCTTCTTGTTCTTCATCTTCTTCATTTCATCCCTCTTCCATTGTATCAAGTACCTATCACCACGCATGTTTGAAACTGCACACACCATTTGGGTCTAGGTATTACCTTGCCCTTGGGATGAATTTAATTTGAAGAAACCATTTACCTAATGGCCAACTTTTCGTAATCAGATCGATCGGTGCGGATCGACGGACGGTCTACTATGTGTGGACAAACCTTCCGAGACATTAGACCTTCCTAACATTCAAGTTTTAATTTTGAAATCTTCATTGTTTTTCTAACTTGTTTTCCTTAATTTTCTATCCACTATTTCATCAGGTTCAGTAGTTTTGGCATCTCCTCCATTTTGAATACTTTTCGTTATACATATTGACACAGATCTCCACTAGGTATTTCTATTTTTTTTTTAACTCATACATCCCGCCTCCTTCCTTCCCTCCTAATCTTTCTCTCCCTCCTCTCTCTCTCTCTCTCTCTCTCTCTCTCTCTCTACCGGTAGACTTGAGCCAGACAAAATAAAATAATTCAATTACTATCCTGTCTTCCTTCTCTCTTCGATTTTCGGGACGATAAGACCATAGCAGTTACAGTTCCCTCTGTCAAACCTCTTGAAAAAAAAAAAGATTTAGATTTAGCTTTTCGCTTCACATCTTACCCAAATACTCCCTCTGTCCAAACCTCTTAAAAAAAAAAAAAAAAAAAAAATATATCTACATTCTATACTTATTCAACATAGACTACATACATATTCAAAGCCAGCCTAGTTAGCCTGATGTCTGACCTATAAATATCTGTGAAACAGCATGCCAATGACCTCCATCATTATTTTAATGTATACCGAGTTTTATATATATGTACCTAATTACAAACATCAGCAGAGATATAATGATGGATTAGATAATAATGTGACAATACATAATATATTATTATGATATGTAGCCCTTTTGACTCGTGTCAAACTAATATAATAAATATACAACATACCACGTGCAACATACATACATAGGATAATACAACATAGGTACTCGTACATGTACAGTGATACATTTGGTGTATTTGGACATTATTATATCAGGGGTTAAGGGATGAAGGGAAAGGGAGGCCGAAAAATCGTCATCTTTCGAGGTTTGACGCTTTGCAACATCAGAAATCATTGGAAAAATAAAGCAAAGTAAAATAAAATTACCTGAGGCGCGGTGATGGCACGTTCAATTGCACCAGTTCCTAAAATATTTTTGAGCGAAGTTCTCGGAAAGGCTGGCTTTCTCCTATCCTGTCTTCCTCTTCTCTCTTCGATTTCGGGAAGATAAGACCTTAGCAGTTACTTACAGGCCGATAAGAGCTTAGCCCTCTATCAAACCTCTTGGGGGGAAAAAACACCATTTTCAATCTGTTCTCAAACTTAAGATCTTTTGAACCACACTGTTCTCGAACTTTTTTAAGCCACCCTGTACGATGACCACATAGTCACTCGGTCATTGCTAATATTTCCCTGTTTTCCCTGATAATTAGGGAATTCTCTCGAGACGTGACGAGAGGGAGGGGAATTATCGACAGCTCCGTGCATAAGATAGAGGGAATTTTCATCAGGGAGGGGGAGTTTTGACAAGGTATGAGGGAGTTTTGACAAGGCAGGAGGGAATTTTGACAAGATTGGAGGGAAATTTTGACAAGGAGAGGGATTTTTTGACAAGGCAGGAGGGAATTTTGACAAGGGAGAGGGAATTTTGATAAGGAAAAAGGGAATTTTGACAAGGGAGGAGGGGATTTTTACAAGGGAGAGGGGATTTTGATAAGGAAGAAGGGAATTTTGACAAGGGAGGAGGGAATTTCGAACTCTTTTCAGAAGGGGGATTCCAAATTTGATTCACGACCCCTGACAATCGTGGGCCAAAAATCGGACAGAGAAAAATGATGTTTTCCATCAATCAAAAACAGAAGGAGAGAGAGAGAGAGAAAGAGAAAGGGAGAAAAGGAAACAGAAACCCTTCCTTTCCTTATCCCCCTCTTTTTTTTGCTCACAAATCTTTCTCCTTTTTTTTACCTCAGAAATATTTCTCCAGATTTTTCTCGGTTCATCTCTCTCTCTCTCTCCCTCCCTCGCTCTCTCTTTCTTTCTCTCTCTGCCTTTTATTTTCTCTCTAGTTTTCATCTTTTATAATTTTATCAAGTGTATAGGTAAGTATAATTTTTTGCTCCTGATTTTAAGACAGAAATGGGTTAAGAGAAAACAAGCTTTTAACCCAATCTGATAAAATTTTGTGTACACCAATTTCCTGGTTTTATTTAATAAAATATTATTAAATTTTGAAAATAACTCGATATGAAATATTATTATCTACAAATAATGTTAAAAATAAAAACACAACTTAACCACGTCACGTACTATGAAATTCTCTCTCTCTATCTCTCTCTCTCTCTCACTCATCTCTTTTTCCTCATCCCCCTCCTCTTTCTCCTAATTCTATTTCTCCTTCCTTTTATCCTTCCTTTCTTTTCTCTCTTCCTTTCTCTTTCTCCTCCTTCCTCATCTTTTTTCCCTTCTCGTGTTTTCCTTTCCTCATCACAAAATTTCTGTCTCTCTTCCCCTTTTTCTTTTCCTCCTTCTCCTCCTCCTTTCTCTCTTCTTCTCTTTCTCCTCTTTCAATTTTTCCTTCTCCTCCTCACTTATTCTCTCTATCTCCCCTCCTATCTCTCTGAATTTATCTCCCCTAACTATCTCCTTCTTTGCCTCCTCCTTCTCCGTCTTCCCCATCACATGAGAAGTCAAATTAAATTGTACACACATCACGGCTGAACTTTGAACGCAATTGTATAGTGTTACAATTGTATACAATACACTATGTAAGTATACAATTGTATACAGAACATTGTCACGTTTTCCGGTATTGGTGGGATTCGAACCCGGGACCTTCTGCATGGCAAGCAAGCGCGTTACCACTGGACCAACCGTGCCCCCTAGGTTCCTAGGATGTATCATGCCCATGATTAATTCACCGGGTAGGTATGGGTTTAATTTCAATGTTGACTTGGAAAATTTCCTACTGGATAATTTACGAAACTCGTTGCAGGAAAAAATAGAAAGTAAAAAGTCAAATAGGTATAGGTAGGTATGTGAAATTGTATACAGCCACCCCTGAGTGAGTAGAAACTCGGATGTAAATAGTATGTAGGTAGGTATAGGAAAATTATACAAAATTCGTTATTATACAAAACTCCATAGACAGGACAAGAAGTGTGGACAGGAGAGTGTGAGAGAGAGGGAGAGAGAAAGTTTTTTCATTGATGTAAATCAGCCATATATGTAGATAGGTACCTACCTAACTAAAAATAAGTAAATAAGAATCTAAGTCATGAATAAAATTATATAAAATTTATAAATAAGTTTAAATAAGCTTAGGAGGTGCTTGTTATTGTAGGCATATTTTTTAATTGATGGCAATAAAGTTACTATTCAAAATTCTATGCTCTTCCTTCCACTCAGTTTTCAGCCCAAGGACGATACCTACCAGGTATTTCTGGTCAAAGTTTTGTCCCATTTGGCAGTAGGTCTTTTCAGAAGGTATTATTGTGAAGATTGCATATATTATGATGTTTCCCACTTTCCATTCAGACAGCGAAAGTCCATTGTACTGATTCTCATAAAAAGGCCAACCTCCTACACAATTGACAAAGGTACACTTCGTTGCCCCTTTGTGGTTTTTTTTTTTTTTTTTTTTTTTTTTTTTGCCTGCTGTGAGAGAGTTTAATTGTGTCAATTTTTCGACAGCACACAAACTCGGACCCTTTCTAGATTTATTAGCAAGGCTCGATATGTAATAAGCTCCCTGGGGGCCGGGGGCCTATTCCATGAAGAATTTTGCATTCTTCTATTACTAGATGGGGAGCTGAGACATGAAATGCTACTTGCGAAAGTACACATTCTTTGACCATGGGTTGTGTTGGGGAAAAATTATATACAGAACCCATTTCTTATGGGCGTTTGGCGGCAATGGCCGTCCGGAAAATCGAAAAAGGGCCAAATTTACTCGAGGAGAGGTACACGAAAAATTCCAACGCCATTGATGTGTGGACTGGGCCCTTGAACTTAATTAAGAATCTTTTAGGCCAAAATTTAAGTTTACAGGTATACACAAACAATCCCTTCGGTTATGAACCGATCTGACATGATCACCTGAGTGATTCACCAAGAATGATTTCTGATTGGGTTAATGGTCAAGGTCACATCAAAGGGTTAAAGCTCATGTTTATGCATAACGGAAAATACTATACAGTGAGGTAAACAAGCGTTATTTGCGTAGAAAAAACATGGGAGGGAGAGAGAGAAAGCGAGAGAGAGAGAGGAGAGGGAGCTAGAGGGAGAGAGAGAGAGGGAGAGGGAGAGAGAGCTAGAGATAGGGAGAGAGAGAGAGAGAGAGGGAGAGAGAGAGAGAGAGATAGGGAGAGAGAGAGAGTTGGGATACGTGCAAAAGTTCCGTGTTACACAGACAGTCCAGTTTGGTCCTGAAGACCAAAAAGTTATCTCTCGAAAAAGGGCAAAAGCTAGTCTAGTTAGTTTGGA
This sequence comes from Diaphorina citri, assembly GCF_000475195.1. Classification (NCBI taxonomy): domain Eukaryota; kingdom Metazoa; phylum Arthropoda; class Insecta; order Hemiptera; family Psyllidae; genus Diaphorina; species Diaphorina citri. The sequence goes on along the minus strand of NW_007377982.1, from coordinate 168,199 downwards.
GGGTAGTACTAACGCCTACCTTGTATCCTTGTAAGCGGTAGGTCGCGAGTTCGATTCATTTGATAGGGAAAGTACTGTGTTTCTTCTTTTTTTTTAAAGAGGTTTGACAGAGGGAACTGTAACTGCTAGTTATCGTCCCGAAATCGAAGAGAGAAGGAAGACAGGATAGGAGAAAGCCTACGATGGGAACTGTAACTGCTATGGTCTTATCGTCCCGAAATCGAAGAGAGAAGGAAGACAGGATAGGAGAAAGCCAGCCTCCGTAACTGTACTTTTTTAAGCGAATGCAAATATCAAGTTTTTTTTTAAAGAGGTTTGACAGAGGGAACTGTGACTGCTAGAGAAATCGAAGAGAGAAGGAAGACAGGATAGGAGAAAGCCAGCCGTTCCGAGAACGAACATTATCCCATCAGGATAAAACCCGCCCCGGGCGGGAATCGAACCCGCGGCCTAGCGCTTACAAGGCAGACGCACTACCAACTAAGCTAACTAGGCTGGCCTGTGTTTCTTCTACTTCCAGCCTAGTTACATATTATAGCTTGGAGGGTAGCCCTGCTAGAGGTGTGAGCGCCAGAGGTCGCGGGTTCGATTCCCGCCCGGGCGACGAACTCTATCAAGAAAAGGTTCGTTCTCGGAGTGGCTGACTTTTGCCCAATCCTAATACTCCTTATTTGGATTTCGGGACGTCATTACCTCCTTCATTACAGTTCCTTCTATCAAACAGATTTGCTCTAGTGAGACAAATTTATGAAAAGAATTGGGAGTGAAGAGACCACAAAAAGGATGTTCCTACCCAAACACGCTGTCTCCCCCCCTTCCTCCCCTGCCTAGGTGGAATATACAAAACTAATAATAATAAAAACATCAAAAAGAGTTGAGGAAGATGAAAAGGTACAGAAAAAAAAAATAGAAGCTGCAGCAAAGGCTGACCAGGGATGGACTCAACGATTTGAGATTTTTAGTCCTCCTTCCTTTATTATTACTAATAATAAAAGGTATAGTGGACGGACTATTGTATTCGCTTCGGTGTCTGTCTGTCTGTCCCCATAGAGCATAGAAGGACTTGTCCAAACCTGGTCGACCTATATATCAAATTAAAGGTCTTTTTGGCTTTGATACTGATTGGACCCCTGACTGAGGGCTGCATGGGATATGGAGGACTAGTCTATCTTGGGACTCCGTCGGGGGACATTTTTCCGAGTTCCCTCAGCCACTAGTGAAATAGCCAGATAGTATACGCACTGAGAAAAAAATGGTGACAGGGTGCCCCAAGTTTAGGGTGAAGAACTCTATTATTGGGTTACTTCCCCTGATTTAGGCTGTTGGAATGTTATATTATAATAGTGTCTGGCTTACCGATGTAGAGTTCCATATTAGAGTTCCGGTAGTCCGGAACCCAGTCACCCGATTGGGCTTCCAGTAGCCTAGTTTTTTTTTCTCAGTGCGTATACAAATTCTGATAGTTTCCTAGGATGTATCATGCCCATGATTAATTCACCGGGTAGGTATGGGTTTAATTTCAATGTTGACTTGGAAAATTTCCTACTGGATAATTTACGAAACTCGTTGCAGGAAAAAATAGAAAGTAAAAAGTCAAATAGGTATAGGTAGGTATGTGAAATTGTATACAGCCACCCCTGAGTGAGTAGAAACTCGGATGTAAATAGTATGTAGGTAGGTATAGGAAAATTATACAAAATTCGTTATTATACAAAACTCCATAGACAGGACAAGAAGTGTGGACAGGAGAGTGTGAGAGAGAGGGAGAGAGAAAGTTTTTTCATTGATGTAAATCAGCCATATATGTAGATAGGTACCTACCTAACTAAAAATAAGTAAATAAGAATCTAAGTCATGAATAAAATTATATAAAATTTATAAATAAGTTTAAATAAGCTTAGGAGGTGCTTGTTATTGTAGGCATATTTTTTAATTGATGGCAATAAAGTTACTATTCAAAATTCTATGCTCTTCCTTCCACTCAGTTTTCAGCCCAAGGACGATACCTACCAGGTATTTCTGGTCAAAGTTTTGTCCCATTTGGCAGTAGGTCTTTTCAGAAGGTATTATTGTGAAGATTGCATATATTATGATGTTTCCCACTTTCCATTCAGACAGCGAAAGTCCATTGTACTGATTCTCATAAAAAGGCCAACCTCCTACACAATTGACAAAGGTACACTGAGAAAAAAACTAGGGTTCCGGCAGCCTAATCGGGTGACATGGTTCCGGCACTCTAATATTGAACTCTATATCGGGAAGCTCGACACTATAATATAGCATTCCAACAGCCTAAATCAGGGGAAGTAACCCAATTATAGAGTTCTTCCACCCTAAACTTGTGGCACCCTGTCACCATTTTTTTTTTTTTTTTCTTAGTACTTGTTCCCAGGATTTTTCTTGGAAATAGGTAAAATAAATGGCTATATGAACTTATTTATAATAGGTACCGTCAAAATAGGTGATAGGGCAAAATAGGTCATTCTCCTACTCTTTTACTCTTCTTTCCCCTTACTTTCACCAAGTGCATAACAAAAGAAAGAGAGAGAGAGAGAGAGAGAGAGAGAGAGAGAGAGAGAGACTCATTGCGTGGTGACATTCACACTCTTTGTGACAGGCCAATATTGATACAGGGTGTATCAAGTGTTTTCTTAACGTTGAGTACAACCCTTCCCCATATAAGTTGAACTTCTATAAGTTACATATTCAATAGATCATCAGTTGCGCTTACTTGTGTGATGTTTCAAAGTCATAGAGCAGGAAAAATGAGGACCAATGGAATTTTTCTTTTTCTTCTACGACTTCTAGATCCCGAGATACATCGATTTAAAAAATACCGGTAAATCGTAAACTTTGACGTCACGGCATACGCTCCCGTACACGATGACGTCACATTAAATCTCCCGAGCAAAGCTCCCTCGCAGGTAACACATTAAAGAAAGAGAGAGAGAGAGAGAGAGAGAGAGAGAGAGAGAGAGAGAGAGAGAGGGCGAGAGAAAGAGAGAAAATTAAGAAAGAGGGAGAAAAGAAAAAACTTGTGAGCAAAGTTTTGTTGCTATTTTCTTCCATGAGGATGAGCAATGTAAGGAATTATGTTAAAAGAAGAAAACAAGGGAGAAAGAAAGAAGGGAGGGAGAAGAGAGCGGACGGAGGGAAATATAGAGGAAAAAGTGAAATAGGGAGAGAATCTGGCAGAAGAATCATTCTCTTAAAAAAACAAAATGTTATTTAAAAAAAAAAAAAAAAAAAAAAAAAAAACAAATAGATGTAGGTAAGTACCTACATAGTTTCTTTAAAAATCTAATACCTACATACCTACTAAGTATAATATAAAATACTTATGAAACAATAGCTACCTACCTAGGTATAATATGTATGTACAATTTGTTATCTAATGTCAATGTTATACAGTCCGGTCCGAGCAAATACCTACATAATGTTTTATTTAGTAGGATGGTTTAGCCTAAATTCAGGAATTTGTAAATATTTATAACATGTCTCTCTCTCTCTCTCTCTCTCTCTCTCTCTCTCACGTCACTATTCTGTGAGCGAGAGAGAAAAAAAAAGTGGGTAGAGTAAGAGGGAAAAAGGGAAAGTTTAGTGGGGAAGAGAGAGAGGGAGGTAAAGGGATAAAATCCCCTCTCATTTGTCAATAGTCATTGACACCGGATAATTAAATGCGAGAGAGAGAGAGAGAAAGAGAGAGAGAGAGAGAGGGAGAGAGAGAGAGAGAGAGAGAGAGAGAGAGAGAGAGAAAGGGTGCGTAATACATTTGTACACGTCCTAGGGTTGATCCCTAAAAAAAGAGAAAAAGGGAGAGAGACAGAGAGGAAGGGAGATATGGAGGGAGAGAGAGAGAGGAATAGGGAGGGAAGTTTTTTGCCCTCGGATTTGGATTTTTCCCAACTTTTTACATAGGAATCGACCATTTATTTATAATTTTTACCCATTTGCAACTCCTCCATTATGTGCCGATTGTATTCGAGAAAAGGAATACCTACAATTCCTTTCCTTGCTATAGGATAAAGAAAATTAAAAGAAGAAGAAAAAAAATATAATATAAAAAGAAGGAGATGATAAACAAAGAGACGAGGGAATAACACTAGATATTCGGGAAGCAGGAGTAGAAGAAGGAAAAGGGAGGACGAAAGTCAACGAAATGAAGGAAGGAAAAGAAGAAGGAAGGGGCACGAGATAAGGACAAGGAAGAAAGTCAGGAGGACCTCTATAATACCTACCTACCTACCTTTGTATAGGTATATTTTTTTCACTCTGTATAAATGGGCTTTTTTTTCACCCTGTAGAGAAAAGAATCGGCTCCCTCTCAAAAGGTTACTCTCCTGTTTCTAATCGTTTTGCTTCTGACATTTTCTCCTCCTCCTCCTCCGCCTTCTCCTCCTTCTTCCTTCTTCCTTTCTCCTTCTCTCCTCCCTTTCATCTCCTTTCCATTGTTCTCCCTTCCTCTCTCCTTTCTTTCTATTGTTGGTGACAATAGTTTGATAATTGTTTTTTTCCGGGACAAGAATTAGGACGCTTAAATCCTTCGAAGGGTGAGACACGAGGATCAAGGCGTAGGGCGAGAAAGGAAGAAGAAGAAGAGGAAAAGAAGGAGAGAGGGAAATATTAAGAAGAAGGAGAAGAGATGTGAAGAAACTAAGTATAAACTCTGATTTTGATCCTGGCCATAAAAAAATCTTCAATTAAGTCCGAATTAAAATTCCTTCTCCTCCTCCTCCTCCTCCTCCTCTTTCTCTTTCTCCTTCTTCTTCTTCTTCTTCTTTCTTTTCCTCCTCTCCCCTTCTCCGCCTGTTTCTCTTTCTTCCTTCTTCTTCTTCCTCCCCTCCTCCTCCTTCTCATTCTTCTTCTTTCTCATTTTAGACACCCACCTCTTTGTTATTTTGAAAAACATCCTTAATAATATGATGTCCCATTCAAGTCCTTTCTTTCACTGCAAATTGGTCCTTAAGCCTTCGTCCTCCGTTTGACTAATTGGTTTAGTGACTCAAGCTGTTTCACTAATTGGTTTAGTGACTCAAGCTGTTTCACTAATTGGTTTAGTGACTCAAGCTGTTTCACTAATTGGTTTAATGACTCTGCTTTTGGTGACAACCTACCTATGTACTCACACGATTTCTCAATTACTCATATCTATGTTTGTATATCTACATACTATCTATGTACTTAGAATCTACCAAGCTGTAGAAGACGTTAAAACTTTATAAATATGGATGGAATGTAAAAACAAGAAAAAGAAGAAGAGGAAGAAGAAGAAGAAGAGGAAGAAGAAGGAGGAGGAGGAGAAGAACAAGAAGAAGAAAAAAATGCTTTTAATTCAAAATGTCATCGCTAACAGAATATTGTGAGTTCTGTTAATGCTTCTCCCCCCTCTACCTTCCCTTTCGTCCCCTCCAATTCTCTCTCCCCTCCATCTCTTATCCACCCTTTTATTTCACCTTCTCTTCCCCCGATTTTCCATCCGTCTCTTTCCCCCCCTTTTTTTTTTTTTTTTTTTTTTTTTTTTTTTTTTTACATTATCTTTTCTGTTTTGGTGGTTCAGTGGTCTTGCCTGCGAATCAGGAAGGCGTGGGTTCAATTTTTCAATAAATAAATTTCCCTGTTTCATACTTTTTTGAACATGTTGATTTTTTGTTAGTTTTATTTTGGTCCAGATGAAAGGGAAATTGTAAAAAGATCTCTAAATTGCCTTTCTCTTTATTTTAGTCTCTCCTCCTCCTCCTTCTCTTCCTCCTTCTCCTCCTCCTTCTCCTTCTCCTCCTCCTTCTCCTCCTCCTTCTCCTCCTCCTCCTTCCCCTCCTCCTTCTCCTCCTCCTCCTTCTTCTCCTCCTCCTTCTCCTCCTCTTCCTCTTTCTCCTCCTCCTCCTTTATGTTCCTTAGGTCTTCTTTTTTCCTTCATCTCCTCTGCGTAAGATATTCGTCATTGTTCCATCTTCCATTTTTATCTTTCTCTCTCCCTCTGTTAGTGTATTCTCCTCTTTGTCTTTTTCTCCTCCGGGTTTCTTAGTCTTTATTTTTCTTCTCTGTTTCACCTTTATCCTCTCTCATCTCCCTTTTCTTCCTCCGTATCTTCAATTTTCCTTTCTCTCTTATTCTCTTTCCTTCCCTTATTTATGTTTCGTCGTCTACGGGCTCTAGTCTTGATTTTAAATCATTACATGGAAGTAAAATCAAAAAATCAAATCGAGAATGATAATAAACTGAATATTAAACAATTTAGGTAGGTACAAAGGTATTCTTTAACCATGATCGAATAAACTACGGGCTAAAAAATTCCCGGAGGGACGGGCCCTGCTTGTTTCTCTCGCTCTCTCCTTCAATTCGGTCTCCCACCCGAATAAATTGAATCCGATAATATTTTCTCATTCCTCCTCCCTCTCCCTGTTCCTTCCTCTCTCTCCCTCCCTTTTCATCCTCTCCTCCTCTTTCGTCACTCTCTTTTTCTCTCTCCATCTCCTCTTCTTTCTCCTCTCCCACATTTCACCCTTTCTGAATTCTATTCCTTCTTCTCCCCTCCAATTCAACCGAAAAGTGATAGGGGAGAGAATACTGGAGGGGGAGGAGGAGGAGGAAGGGGTAGAGGGGAGGGAGAGAGAGAGAGACAGACAAAGAGAGCAGAAATAATATTTACATGCATGAAAAAGTTTTTTTTTTTTTCATATTTTTTTTATATTCATTTCCCACTCCTGATTTCTGAAGAATGTTTTAACTCTTTGCGGCACGGCATCAATTTTGTTTTTTGACCTTTGCGGCACGGTGGCTTCGCCCAGGGACCACCTCATGTGATCCCCTTACGGCACGGGGAAGATCTTGGCCACGAGTTCAATTCCAAATTGTCAACAGGAATGTTGAGGATGATGGAGACAATTGGTTTCACCCCTGAACAAGAAGAAAGGAAATGTTTCGTCGTCTTCTTCTTCTTCTTCTTCTTCTTCTTCGTCTTCTTCTTCTTCCTCTTCTTCTTCTTCTTTTTCGTCTTCTTCTTCTTCCTCTTCTTCTTCTTCTTTTTCTTTTTCTTCTTCTTTTTCTTCTTCTTTTTCTTCTTTTTATTTTTCTCAAGTTTCTGCCCCTCGAAAATTGGGATTCAAAGCAGAAAAAGAAACAATACGTGATGCTCTCTCTCTCTCTCTTACTCCCTATTTCTCTCTTTATTTCTGCCTACCCTACGTTTTCTATCTCTGTCACACAAAGTTCTTAGCTTTTGTATTAGACAGGAGCCTGCCTCTCTCTCTCTCTTTCTCTCTCTCTCTCTCTCTCTCACCAGCTACTCTTGAGTAGACTGCGGAGTAAAGAGACAAAAAGATAGAGAGAGAAAGTGAAAAAGAAAGAAAGAGAGGGAGAGGGAGAGAGAGAGGGAAGAGGGAAAATGAAAGAAATTTAGAGGAGGTTCCGTGAGAGAGAGAGAGAAAGAGAGAGGGAGAGGGAGAGAGAGGGAAGAGGGGAAATGAAAGAAACTTAGAGGAGGTTCCGTAAGAGAGAGAGAGAGAGAGAGAGAGAGAGAGAGAGAGAGAGAGAGAAAACAAATAAGAAAAGAGAGAGTTTTTACTATTAGGAATTTTTGCATAAGACAATGTTCTCTTTCTACTACAGTGGACACGTACCTAAATATTTTCATCTCTCTCTTTTCCCTGGTCTCTCTCTCTCTCTCTCTCTCTCTTCTACTAGGTACTACTACTTCTCCTTCCTTGTTCTTCCACTTCTTTATCCTCCTATTCAATCCTCTTCTTTCTTCTTCTTCTTCTTCTTCTTCTTCTTCTTTCATTTCTTACTTCTTTGTTGGAATAATAATGACTTGGGAAGGTGAGTTGTTTGTATATATATGAGTAGGACTTCAATGACATTACTGAATTACTGATGTATTATCTACTGATGCTAAGGATTTTAGTTACGGTGGTTTCAGCCTATGTTTGGCGATAAGCTAACCGTCTCCTTACATTAAAACCACACCCAGCCTGAGTGGGATCCGTGAAAAACCAGCAGCACACGATGGCTCAAATGGTGACCCATTCGGATACCAACCACGCGCAATGTAGCTTAACCCCAGTGATCCTTCAGTATCTGATGCGATCAGAGTGCTATCGCCACGGGCTATGAAATACGGCCCTCGGATACAGCACCCCTTTTTGAATAAAAATATTTTTGAGAGACGATAAAATGCTAAAAAAAAACTTCGCCAAACCTCCTCCTCCTCTTCCTCCTCCTCTCCTTCTTCCCCTGCCATCAGCAGTTAGTATCCAACATAACAGAAAAGTTTTTTAATAAAAAATAAATAAATATTAGAAATTAATTCTTTAATAATAACCCCATGCTAATAAATGGGAGTGAGAGAGAGGAAGGGAGTGAGAGAGAGAGAGAGAGAAAGAGGGAGGAAGCGAGGAAGAGAGAGAGAGAGAGGGAAGGGAGGGAGAAAGAACTTTTTAATAGGGGAAGAGAGGGAAGGATGAATCCCCTCGGAAAAAATGGGGTATGGGGAAGCATAACCCTTTATGCGATGAGCGACTAACAAGGGGGGTCGAAGTGAGTTTTGGGGCTCCATTGCAGGCGCGGAGTTAGGAGGTACATAATATTTTGGGCATGACTTTTCTCCTTTATTTTCTTACGTTCAGGCCTGTTGTGAAGGTAATTTGGGTATTAGGAAACTATTTATTAGTGGATGTGCCTTGTTCTGAATGTGCTACTTTTTTTTCATCCAACCACAAAAATCACTTTTTTTCATCCAACCACAAAAATCCTTAAGAAAAAATAAATAACTGAAATTTATTTTTATTTCTTTTTATGAGATAATAAATCAACTTTTCTGGGAATCGAACCCCAATATTGTGATACCCAAGTCGATATAACCACAGAGGTCAACTTCAATAAAATTATTTTACCTCTTTTTTTTTTTACAACTCTATAGGTACAAACTTTGGCTTCTTTTGCCTCTATGGTGTAAAATACAACATAGCACTCATATAGACCATAAAAGGAATATTCCTTCCAAATTTCAGCTTTCTAGGTGTTGTGGTTCTGGAGATAGAGCGATCAGTGTGTGAAATGTGAATCGATCTTAATTTTATAATATAAGATTCTCACTTAATAGATCTTTTTAGATCCCTATTGTTAACCACTGGTGAAAGCCCATTGAATGCACCACAGTTCCCGAAGAATCATTGATGTTAAGCAACGTTGCCCAAGGTAAGTATCCCGATGGGTGACCATGTGAGCCGTCGCGTGCTGCTGCTTTTTCGTGACGCCACGCCACTCAGTCTTGGTGAGGTTCATGTGAGGAGGTGGGTAGCTTTTGTTACCAAATGGTGGGTAAAAGCCATGTCAACAACAATTCTATCGGTTATACATACAGTAACGATTGACCTAAAAGGCGCAGCCACCAGAAAAGACTGCAAAGACCCAGCGACCAGAAAAGAAGACAACGAAATATTCAATAGAATCCCAAGTGACATCACACTCTCCCATCCAGTATAATGAAAATGTATAATCATGAGAATGACTTTAAAATTACTCAACGCAACATGGAACGGGAGAGAAATATTTTTGAAATGAAAATAAATTTGAATACCGTCTTACATGAAAACTCCCAGAGTAGAGAAAGGAGGGGCGACAAAGTTGTTGATCAAATTTTCCATAAAGACGGAAAGTTTCGAACTTTATCATTTCTAAAAGATTGACTTGGAAATTTTCCCCTGATGAGAAAATTAAAATTTTCAGATTAAGAAAAGCACGGAAGGGGACGAAATGATCATTCCTATTCAAGAGAGGGGGTCGTTAAGATAGGGGGGATATTAAAATTTTCACATGATTAATCTGGCAACGCCTGGGCTTTCGAGTTTTCCATTCAAATCTTCAAATCCTAATGAATTTCATTTGGGTTATGGAATCCTAATGAATATCATCTGGGGGTATGAAAGTCTCCATCTCCTAATGTTGTACTTTACTGAATGTTATTGGCGATCAAGGAGGTGTTATTCACTTGTGTTCTTCTCAGCAGTTTTGAAGCTTAGAAATTCTAATCCTAAATGTGATAATTTTCGTAAATGATGCTTGGATCTTAGATCATTCTCAGAGAAGTCCCATGAGTCCTCATTGCCAATCACCAGTATCCAAAATTAAAAATCCTAATAGAGGCCCCAAAAACTTGTATGGATCTCCATGAGACACCAATTACCTCTATCCGTGATCCGTCTATCCTTGAAAAGAACTCCCCGTGAAATATCACACTTCCCAAAGTCTTTTGCAGAAGTGTTTGAAACTTTGATGTACAAACGGTACCTATACTCGCGGGCAGGTTCATAAATACAGTAATATAACCAAACCAAGATCAGAGAGCCTAGATAACACAAACAAACAATATACCGAGAGAAGACAAAAAATATACCAATAAATAGCGAGAGGAAATTTAATGTGAACCAGTGGATGATAAATGTTATGACATAACACGGTGGAAGCTCAAAACCAAACACCTGCATTGAACCGATATACAGGGCTGGGTTGGAAGCTACCGGGGGCAACTGATATGGTGCCCAACTTTTGAGATAAGACGTGGGCTCAAGGGCTCATTTGTAGGGGGGCAATTCCAGGAAGCACTTTGTACCTTCTCCTCGTGCTGGGAAAAATGTCGGTATGTTCTAATATTGAACGCAAGGTTTGAGTCTCAAACCTCCAGTTTCCCATGGTAGGTTGAAGAAGTTTCTTCAATCCTTGATCTGTTATGTCTGAGTTGAATGCCTTACTAAGATTTTCCTTAGCTTTGAATCTTTGATTTTGGTTATTTTGGGTCTTTTTGCAAAATTTTCTTAGATCCATTTTGAGAAGGATTGGACCTCAATTACAGCCCTACTTGGCACTGTTCCTGATCTGATTTTTCCATTTTTCTCATACTACCTTTCTGCATCATTTTCTGCCAAGTCCATTACAGTATTGTCTGTATGGACATTTCTTCACTTGGTCCCGCCTGATCTAGATCTTGTTCTCTGTCTCGTAGTTCAGAACCTCCACGGTTTTCTTCTGACTACTGCGTTCACCCTGTATAAACAATCCAATATACAATAATATGTAATAATAAATTGATTATAAACAGTGATACTGGACATAAAAAACTTGTTAGGAAAACATCATGTTTATTTCATATTTTTCATAACATACAACCGACAAGTTTACTAAAAAAAAGGAAGAAACAAACGCTCAACCTCTTGGAGTGCATTTTGTAGGTTGCACAACACTTTCTAAATAATGATATTTTTTAAAATTTGGATAAATATTTTACTCCCTTTTTTCTGGACTTTGAGATCTTTTGTGGTTCTAACTTGGTATAATTTCTTGGTATTGCATTCATTTCTGAAGATTAGCGGGAAAGCATCAGTCTCGTCTTACATTGGTCACGTAGACTGCAGAGCGTACTCGGCTGTAAAACCAAACCTTCTTCTTTCTCCTCAATCCTAAGATTGGTTGGCAGCTCTCCATTCCGATCGATCTGATGTCTTCGCTTTCATTTCTTGATAACTGGTACAACCCGATGCCTTCACAACTTGATCAATGTACATCAATCTTGGCCTTCCTCTTCCTTGCTTGCCATCTCTTCTTCCTTCTATGATATTGACCAAATACTCATTGTGTCTAAACAAATGTCCAATCCATTTATGTCTTCTTTCTTCCAAACCTATGAAAATGATATAGTTACCTAGTCTGTAGCTCTGTAGAGGGTCTCTATGATGTTCATAGGTTCGCTTTTACAGCGGACTAAACGCTACTCAAAGTCGCCCATCCACGCGTCCAAAGTGAGACGGACCTCAGGAGTATCAAAAGGTTTGGTCAACCTGTGCAGATACTTTTCAACTAGCTCACCTTTCCTGAGGAAGTAAGATTTGCCACAGTGATGTGTTAAGGTGACAAGAATGGCATTCCACATATTAGAGGCACTTAGAATTTCAATTCCCAATATCTAATATAAGCCATCAGTTGGATAGGTTATTGAGCATACGATGGTTCTACACTTTGATTTGAAATAATGATTCAATAACTCTTTGTGAAATCAGACGTTTGCCGTTAACACTTTCGGAGTTTGAGGTTTTTGGGCAATTTATGAAAAAGACAATTTCGTCTGGAGAATTATCAGACAATTTGGTCTGATGAATCCTGATTCCCATCATCCATTCAGGGGCACGTTCACGTCATAGCAAGCTCGACAAAGTTCAATTATTTTACAGGCAAATGAATTGGAGAGAAGAGTGAACATACTGTGACTTGAACGGCAGAATGTGAATACCATTTAGGTAATCGCCATCGTCAGTAAGAATATTATGACTGTACTTGACTGAAGGGTGACCTATAGCAGGCTTTGGGCTCAAACCACTAGCTCTCTCTCTAGTCTGGAAACTTTGGAAACCCAACAGAAATCCACGGGGAGCTTTCTAGTAGTGAAAGGATTGTTAAATATTTTATTCATGAGAATAATTTTGACATCTCTCAAAACAATAGTCGCCAAGATTCGAACAAAAACGAACCGAGTTATAAAATTTCATATTTGATAAAACTCGAGCGCATAAATAATTTCATATTTTACAACTTACAAGTCAAAATTCAACACAAGAAAGGAAAAAAGTTTGAGAAACAGAAAGATATTTCTAATTCTGTATTTGAGACCGGTAAAGTAGTGGTTCAAAAGGAAACAACCCGATAGGTATTTTTATTTTTTTAATCTATAAACCAAATTTGGTGTTGGCTAAAGTTAGAATCTGTTGTAGATGTACGTTATGAGATAAATGGGATTATGGAGGGAATTACTAGTCAACAAGTCTGCTAGCCGCTTTTGATGTACAAATTGACCAAGAACAACATAAACATCTAATTAAAAGAAGCAAGTTAGGATAAAGTACCAGAGATACACTTTGTCAAACTAATAGTTGTTATCGACAAAGATAATAATAATAATAATGAGAATGGTTTATTTTAATGTAACTATAAAAATATCTTCCTTTTGTTCCTATATAAGTACCCCCAATGGTACTTTTCAGGAACGGTTTGAATTATTTATTTCATTAAAATTCTTGCTTCTGTCTTGATTCTATATTTCATTGTTGTTTTCCAAATAATATTTCTGTATTTCCTTCTTCATTTTATTTTTGTTTTCAATATTCCTTAATTCATTAGGGATTGAGTTTAGCAATTTTGGTACTTGAAACTTAATTGTTGTTCGTCCATAATTGTTTCGGTTTTCTGGTGTTGTGTAATATATATGTCTGGTATTATATGGTGTTTCTTGAACTTCTCTGTGTATTTCTTCATAATAGTGTTTTGTTATCATTATAAATTTATGTAGATTGTTAAAGTTTAGTATTCTATACTCTTTCATTAATTCTTCTCTTTTCTGTTTAGTTGTAAAAGGATATAACGTGGCCTTCAAAATTCTCTTGTGTATAGATTTTATTGGTTTCAAATTTTCTTCGGATGTGTAACCGTAACTTTCAATTGCATACCTCAATATTGATTCACATAATGTTTTGTATACCATGCATTTTGTTGGTATACAAACAACAAACTCATTGGAAAATCATATTTTTACTATAATGCCTATTTGTTCCATATTACTGTAAGTACTTCATCAATTGTTACTGTCATCAATGTCATCTATAAGACTGTTGATTTTCTTGAAGCTATTAACAGATTTATGAGCCTTATGGGTTTGTAGTTCATAGACCCAATTTGTATTTTGTATTCGATGATCTTATCTTAGCGGGGAAAGGGAAAGAGGAAGACCACGAAGAAGAGGAAGAAAAAGAAGAAGGAGGAGAAGAAGAAGAGGAAGAAAAAAAAAGAAGAAGACCAAAGAAAAGGAAGTAGGAAAATTAGGAGTTCTTGTAGGCAATATTTTTGTACATGGAATCATGGAAATTCAATACCACCTGTGCCAGCCTCAAGGAGTATGATCGTGGGATACCCAGAACTACTTACCTAGAGAGAATTAATATTAAGTGTTATAATCAATTATGTTGAAAACCTGGACAACACACTTTGAAGAAGAGGTAAAGGTAAAGTCAGTTGTTACGTTTCCTAAACCCGCATACTGACCGGATGATTAGACAAGATAATTAAGTGTAAAGAAAAAAGGGGGTAATCGAATACCTTAGTCAGATCAGTCAAATTACCAGATAGACTCATAATCACCCATATCTAAGAAGGAAGACTTCATATCCGAGACAACATGAGAAATTTTTTACGAAAATAACTATTTTTTTACGAAAGGAGGTAGCCTACATGTATGACTTCCTTTTGATGTTAAGCGTTACATGTCCAGGAAAGTAACTTGGGAGTTTGTCAGGTTTGTCTTCATAGAGCACCAGGTGATGTGTGATGTTGGTGAAGAAACATTTCCTTTAACCGTCTCTGCAGTTACTGTTTCATGTGTGTGTTACCGTGGGAAATTCGAATACCGTCTATTGTGAGTGAGGATGGCACTTGGCTGTTTGAAATTGTTCGTTAAATTGTCTTCTTTCTCTCCGCTTTCGGGACAATAAGACCTCAGTAGTTACACAGTTCGCTCTGCCAAGGGCCAGAATGTTTTTTTTTTTTTTTTTAAAAAACCCCAACCAAAATTTTTTGAAAAACAAAAAAAAAAAAAAAAAAAAAAAAAAAAAACTTTTTCATGTTACATGTTACTCGACCTAATAATCAAATTGTATAGGGCTATAGAGTGTTGTCAAAAGAAAATTTAGGTCAACTATGGGCAACTTTCAACAGTTACACCAAAGGACCTCATACATAGAACTTTCTCTCTTTCTTTCTCTGTATATCTCTCGCGCTTTTTCATCTCTGTCTAACTCTCACTTTTTTCCTCCTCTCTCTCCCTTTTGCATCAAAATCTTCCTTCGTATCTGTAACAGAATTCCTACAGAAAAAGTCGAACACGAAAATATTTTATTATGATAAGAAAACAGGAAATGTCGGGGCGATAAATTTTCATTTTTCCCCATAATACCCACATTACCCACGGAGAAAAACTCAAAAAGCCAAAACAGAGGGCTTATAATAACTTTATGATATTGTCCATTTTGACAAATAGCCGGGATTTCTGGAAAAGGTATAAAAAAGAGGAGAGATCATATTTTTCTTCTTCGTTTCTTTTATTATCAATATTTTTTTATTGTTATTATTTTTTACCTTATACTTCCTATATCTACTTATCGGGCTCTTATCCATGGAGTAGAGTTTTTCTTTTTCATTTTTCCCATAGTTACTTGCCGTAACTTGCCTCTCAGATTGTCAATAGGAACAAACTCCAAGTTCGATTTCAAAATTTATCATTTGCTTTCTGGTGGAGATGCTAAAATTACCACTTTATTGGTGGAGATGTCAAAACTTCTTATTTCAAATAAATTAGGTACTGGAGACTCGATTTTTTTTCTTTTTCATCATCTTCTGACAACGTCTGACGGAGACAACGTCAGACAACGACGAAGAGACAGATGACAAAATTAAAACTATTGGTGGAGATGCCAACATTTTTTTTTTTTCTGGCAGATGCGATGCCGCGATGTTTAGGATGAGTTCGGTTAGAGGGTTAGAGTTTATGGCATCCTAGATAATCAATTTCCTCCCGTCCAATGTAACGTCTTTGGTATTGAGACAATTTCACTGGTAAACAAGAAAAGCCAAGTTGTCTGCACGGAACTCTTCAATGAGACCACCCTGTATAAATATGATAGGGACATGTGTGAGCGATCTCGCGTGATTTGAAATCAAATTTCCAATTCAGGTGCGGAGTTTTTTGTGTTGATATAGTGTTGTTCCAAACACATTCCTTAGCAAGAGGACACTATTGATAGCATCAATCAATAACTTTAGCCTGCTCAGGTATGCTCACCAAGATGTTTATCATTTTTCCAAGGCATGTTGAATACCGGGTGTGCCCACAAAACGGTACTTGTCAATTTATTAGGACTATGTAATACACATTATGAATTTATGAAGAACAACGCTTCCTTGAGGACACCTTGTAACCTTATACCTACGTTAAACGAGGAGTAATGAATTTTATGCATTCTTGGACTTCACAAAAGCCTTTGATTTTCCTGTGTATAAATTGATTTGATAGTAAGATTAATAAAAGTATAAAAAATGAGGTTGAACGAAAAACCAATATTAAATTCTTCCCTCGTACGTATACGAATAGGTAAGTACCCAATCTCAAATCAGATCTTTGCTAAAAGGAAAAACAGACAGACCACATGCACGACATAGATTCATAGATAAAAGATAAATAACTAATGAGGGAAAATGCAAGGAAAATTATGTGAAAGTAAATGAAAGCTAACAAGAAAAAGCTGAAAACTACTTTCTAATAAAAATAAATAATAATAAAACCTTATACAGGGTTACTATGGCGCTTTTTATATTTTTCAGGAGTGGTTTGTGGCGAAATTTTTCCGATTATTCTTCGCTCATAACTTGGAACTTAGAATGAGACTTCAAAACTTAAATTATTGGAAACAATTTCGCTTTGGTAGTACCAACGCTATAATTTGTATTCCTTCAATCGTTGCTAGGTACTCTTTGCACTAAGTACCTACTCAATTAACGAGGTCGGGAGCACCCCGTATTCCAAAAACGGAGCCAAAATAACTCCCACGCTACAGGGAATCGAACCTGGGACCTCCGGTGTGCAAGCCTAGCCTGATACCCACTCGGCCGCGAAAGTTAGCAAGAGGACACTATTGATAGCATCAATCAATAACTTTAGCCTGCTCAGGTATGCTCACCAAGATGTTTATCATTTTTCCAAGGCATCTTGAATACTGGGTGTGCCCACGAAACGGTACTTGACAAACTTTAGATCTATGAAATATTACGAAGAAAAAACACTTCCTTGAGAACACCTTGTAATCTTATACGTTAAACGAGGAGTAATGAATTCTATGCATTCTCGGACTTCACAAAAGCCTTTGATTCTCGGGTGTACAAATTGATTTGTTTGATAATAAGATTAATAAGTAAAAATTGAGGTTGTACGAAAAACCAAAATCAAATTAAATTATTTTCTCTTAAGTAGGGTAAGTGTACCATTTATTCGCCCACCTAAAAAACGTACCATTTATTGGCCCACCTGTACCATACGCCACATAAGTCTGAACTGGACGAACTTTTTCAAGATCCAATTTCATCAAAAGAAAGGGCTTAAAGACTGCTATCGAACCAGTGCTATTCAAAAATTGTAGTCATAAAAACAAAAATTAGAAAAATAAATGTGGGCAGGTGGGCCAATAAATGGTACGTTTTTTAGGTGGGTAAATAAATCTCGAGGCGGGCGAATAAACCCTACCCAATCTCGAAACAGATCTTTATTGAGGAAAAACAAGACAGACCACATGCACGACATAGATTCATAGATCACTACCTAATGAAGGAAAATAAAAGGAAAATTATGTGAAAGTAAATGAAAGCCAACAAGGAAAAGCTGAAAACTAGTTTCTAATAAAAATAAATAATAATAAAAACTCCATACAGGGTTTCTTCAGGCTCTATTTTAATTTTTCAGGCGCGGTTTTGCGACGGAATTATTCCCAGTTCTCATTGTTCATAATTTTGAGTGATACGTCAAAACTTAAATTGGAAACAATTTTGCTCTGGTAATACCGTTCCAATAGCTGTTATTGTCTTAATAATTGCAATTTCAAATTAAACATACGAACCTAGAAACTTGAACCCACGACCTCCAAAGTGCAAGCCTAGCCTGACACCCACTCGGCCGCGAAAGTAGAAGTTATTACAATTTCTAATTTCACGCCTGACTTATAAAATCTGACGGGAAAAACACAGTCAGAAGAAGAAAACAGCAAGAAAAGTACACCCGACTACAAGCGTAATAACAATAACAGCAAATAGTAATAATATTTGAAGCATCAGTTGGAAAAACTTAACGATTTATTATCCCCACCTATAGGAGGTAGGAGATAGGTTCTATGAAAAAGCTGCCACCTCTTCAGGCCTGCTGTACCAGATACAGCGAAAGTGATGTTTCGATAAGTGGGATCCATACTGTAGTCTGCTATGAAATGGCAGAAAGCGTACCTACTGAAGTCCAAAATTCCACATCATTATAAGTGGTTGTTGTTCTTCTGTTTCTTCTTGTCTAAAATTAGGTAAGAGTTCTCATTTATCTAAACTCCAAAGAGTAAATGTGTATAGAGCAGAAAGAAAAGGTACCTATCTAAAACGTTTGGCAATGATTTGAATTTGCTACTATCTCTAGTTTCCATCCTTTTTTGATCAGGACACGGAAAGTAAGTAAGTAAGTTGATCCCTAACTGACCTATCTACCCTAGTCTCTACCCTATTTAGTCCCCAACTGTGTAAAGACACTTTTCAGTCTCATTGTGTTAGTATAAACAGTTTATATTCTATTATATTTTACCTGACTAGGGGGATTAACTACCCTGTTTCCGGGTACATTCTATTCTAACTGACCAGGGATATTCCCAACCCTATTTTTCCCCTATTCCCAACTGGTCCTCGGTTGTGAAGAGGTCTCGTTACATGACACAAAGCTGGAAAACTGAAGAGAAGTGAGTCCCCGGAGAGGTGAGAGAAATAGAGAAAGCACATAGGCGGTTCTTGCCTAAATTTTTGGGGGGGCTTGATTTTGAAGGTACACCTTCAAAATTTCGATTTAGCTTTATGTAAAAAAATCTGGTGTGAACATCACACAACTTTCATTATCCTATTGAATGATGCTTATTTGAGTATTATTTTACCCTAACTTTTACCATATCTCTAACCGCGTTTAGTCAGTATAGCTGAAAACAGCCAAAAAACGGTAAAAATTCGTCCAAAAGCGGTCAAAATTCGTCCAAAAGCGGTCAAAATGGCGCCAACCGCAGCACCTATCTCAACTAAACTCTCAACTTTTCTGTTGCATCCTTGTCACATTTGTGAACTACATACCAAATTTCAAGTCTTAAAAATTATTAGAAATTAAAAATTATTCACTTCTCATATTTTTGGTTACACTACCGGGGTTCGAATCCGGCGTGCTACAGAAAATTTCAATTTGTTACATTGGTAAAGATTAATTACCGGAAGAGAGGTGAAACTGTGGAAAATACGGGACACGCGTGTCCCGTACGGGACATTTTGAAAAGTGCCCAAAATACGGGACGTCCCGGGAAATACGGGACGTCTGGCAACCCTACTAAATATATACACAGAAATATTATGATATGATATACATTCTAATATTCATCAAGAGCAGCAAATGAGTTCATTATCGTACTCAAAACGATGGCGGTATAATTGTAATGATTGAATACATGAATTACTGAACTTGCTGATCAACTTAATTTTTCAGAAAACCAGAATACCTTGGGTATGTATGAAGTACAAATTCTAAAATCTAAAGGATAAGGTCTCCTTTACTCTTTACTTACATCAAATGAAAATATTGCTTAGACCAGATAGAGGATGAAGCAACAAAACCATTTTCCACGAATCAGGATTTTCCTTTCAACGAATTTGTGAAATTTCCAGCTCTTCTTTCAAGAACCACTGCACAATCTGCACATGAAGAGTTCCAATTATTAAGACCATCCCAAGATAGATCTTCCCATTTCTGAAATCGACAGCGAAAGAAGATGAATTTCGAAATATAAAAATTTCAGAAAAAATAAATGCAAGCTATCAGGAGAACCAGAGATAGAAGGAGGAAAAAATATAAGAGAGAGAAAATTAAAGTTATTAATTGAGATTACAAAGGAAGCATTAAAAAAATAGGAAGAAAGGGGATATTAGAAGGGGAGGCGAAAGAGGAAGATGATAGTAAAGCTCATAGTGGCGTAGCTTCTTTATTTATTTATTTATTTGCACTCTAAGCAACAAAGTCCATGTGTGAAGAGAGTGCAAACGCCAACGATACGTGGTGTTCCCAGGCGGTCACCCATCCAAGTACTATCCACGCCCAACGTTGCTTAACTTCAGTGATCGGAAGAGAACCGATGTAGGTATTCAACGGAGAAATCTTTCAACATCAACGTCAGCATCTGATCGAAATTTTGCAGGAATTAAGAGAATATGTCTGCAGTTCCAACTAGAATATTTTCAACACACGCCACCCTTTCATTTATATTATATTATTTAAATTGAATATAAATAAAAAAATCAACTTATTTATTTGCTTATATCCATCCATAATCCGTCAAGGTCTGTGCTTAGCGTAGGTCTTGTGATTTGTGCAGTAAACGTCTGTTCGTTACGATCATCATCATAGCTCATGTGCATTGTAATGAATACGGCCAGGAGTTTTTCAGTCTCCTTTCTGCTCCTCATGTCATTCCCGTATCTTGCCATATCTCTTTCAACTGCCACTGCAAGTCTCGGATTATTTTTTAGTTCACAGATCTCCAAAGTACATCACTGGGTATTTTTATTACGCTTTTGGATCGAGGGATTTGATTTCATTAAGTTTTTGGTTCCTGTGCCAACAATCCGACAAATGAGCGGAGTTGGTTTACATGTTGCTTCTGGAAGTATGCTCGACTTACTCCAGATATTCATTGAAAAGAAAGTAGGAGTACCTACACAGTAAATGTCTTTAGCTTGTCTAACAGACTGGTGGCAACAGACACTTTGGTATACAATTTCAATTACATTTTTTGTTGAGTTCTTGGGATTTTTCCATATCGAGTCCCATATCCATGTCTCCTATCCAATACCTGCTAATAATTTCAACAACTGCGCCACTATGAGTTCAATTTTCCTGCTTCCCCTGCACACAGTTTATATTCAAATGGAATTATAACCTTTTGCAAAATACCCTAGCACAGCAATAACACTACCATATTTTCCAAATGTTTTCAATTCGAACCCTTCCTCCATGAAAGTCAGCTCGCATTATTGTTTCATTCAACATAATTAATGATTAACTCTAATTTTCCAAGTTCATATTCATAACATGCCCCCACCCTCTGGCAACCCCAACCCATGACATTCTGCTGATGGCAATCCGAGTATACTCCACTCGAAGTTGAAACTTCTAATGGATTTCTACTTTGTGTAATATTTCGAATACAAAGAGTTGGGAAGAATGCAAATAGTTGTTTCCTCCTTCTCTGTTTGATTGTGTCGAGAAATAATAATTGTTTCATGAACCTTGCTTCGCATTGAATTGTGTGTAATATTTCGAATACAAAGAGTTGGGAAGAATGCAAATAGTTGTTTCCTCCTTCTCTGTTTGATTGTGTCGAGAAATAATAATTATTTCATGAACCTTGCTTCGCATTGAATTTGGAATGTTGAATGTTATTAGGTTTGATTATTATTATTTTATGCTCATTTTTCACGGAAATGATTTATGGAAAATGCAATCATGCAAAATATGTCCGCATTCATTCGACTTTTCGACGTTCTTTTTCAAAGTTATAAATGAAACAACTTTGAATTATACCTACGAGGCAGAGAAACGGATCCTTGTGGAATTCAAACGCAATTCTACAGTTTTGTCATTTTTCCACCACTGTAAATTTCAAGAAGAAACAAATTATTTACAATAAAACAATTTCCTACAGAGTTGACAAAAGCTTCAAGGCCGCAAACATGATTCGGTCAATCCCTCTGACAGGGAGCATTACATTGAAAGCCTTCGCAACATCAAATTACACAACTCTTCCTGGTTATTATAAAGACTTAAATAATAACTTTAATACCTTGTTCGAAATAGCTCGTGTGAGTATTTGTGTTGTTTTCAAATTTGAGTTTAGTTTGCGCTTTTTTCCTCTCTTTACAGTCTTTACCTTTAATATCTCGAGTAATGTGTGGATATGTTTTAGGCTGCGTCCATACTTAGTGAGGTTGTGTTTTTGCTTGTTTTTTACTTAGTACATTCTGCTGAATAGTAGGTATTAGGAATATCCTTTTTTCTACCCACATAGCTTTTTAAATTGGGGATTGGAATTCTTTCTTGTCTCTCGCAATTCTGATCATTTGTGTGAACTTCATAATCATACCTTCTTGTACCTATGTAATAGCAGATGATCTGTCGAAGCAGATTCTGAGGTTAGCCAACCACGAGATTCTTCTTCTGCCGGAAGAGTGCTCTTGATTTTGCCAGATTTGTTGGAGAAGACCGGGAGCAGAACTGTTCCGGATTGCCACCAACAAGATAAGAATAGCCATGATGATCGCCAACATTCGGAACGGATAGGCACTCAAAGAAAAACACCCAATTGTTAAATAATGTCATGATGTGAAAACATTTCAAAGTTCGAAGCTCTTCAAGAAATATTCTTCTTGAATACAGAGCTTGAATATTTTCCCAAATATTTGTTTTCTTTTCGATCTAGACGAGGCTTGTACCAACAAGATAAGAATAGCCATGATGATCGCCAACATTCGGAACGGATAGGCACTCAAAGAAAAACACCCAATTGTTAAATAATGTCATGATGTGAAAACATTTCAAAGTTCGAAGCTCTTCAAGAAATATTCTTCTTGAATACAGAGCTTGAATATTTTCCCAAATTTTTTGTTTTCTTTTCGATCTAGACGAGGCTTCCAATGATTATCAAAAGTTTTTATATGTGTGTATCTAATGTGTAATGTCTTTAATGTTCATTCATACTCCTCCATGTCTTTGTAGTGCTTCCAGTTTAATCTCCTCTGCAATTATTTCTTATTGCTTGTGATATATTATTGCATATGAGTTTTTTGTTATATGCTTTCCTTTTTTTGCTTTATCTTTGGGAGTTGAGGGTAAAGTTTTCCTTGGAAGAAAGTTGTTTTGAACTTTTGTATGGATGTGATGAGTTTGATCGCTTTTGATGTAATGGCTATATGTATGTTTCTATGGTATTTTGACCGCTTTTGGACAGATTTCGACCGTTTTTTGGCGGTTTTCAGCTATACTGACTAAACGGTTAGAGATATTGTAAAAGTTTCAATAGAACATAAAAATAAGCATCATTCAATAGGATAAGGAAAGTCGTGTGATGTTCACACCAGATTTTTTTTGGATCTTGTGATCTTGTGATCTTGTGATCTTGTATTATTGCTTATGAGTTTTTTGTTATATGCTTTCCTTTTTTTGCTTTATCTTTGGGATTTGAGGGTAAAGTTTTCCTTGGAAGAAAGTTGTTTTGAACTTTTGTATGGATGTGATGAGTTTGATGTAATGGCTATATGTATGTTTCTATATTATTGTTTTATGGTCAGTTTTCTTGTTTTTGACCATTGCATTGAATAGTGCTAGAAAGAAATCAAATAACGGATATTTGTTACCCTTGGGACCTTAGTAAGACAATTTCCTTGAAATTTGTTATGACACCGATTTCGGCTTTTGGATTGAAGATTGAGCTTAGAATAAAGGTTTCTCATCTAGGTTTCTCACCTAAAAGTTAGACCTAGATCTGGAACAAACTTTCTTTGAACTCATTTGCTAGGGAGGTGACATTAGTTGTATTTTCCTTTCGGGAAACTTTCGGAAACGCAACCGGTTCTGGTGGTGCACTATATTGGTTTTCTTATGGTTTAGTACAGGCAACATATCAGTTCCCAAGTTTCCCAAAAGGAAAATAAGTACCTACATCTATTGTATACTTGTATTGTAAGTACATCTATAGGAAAATAAGTACATCTATTGTAATCGTGAAGTGGAAAATCAGCAGTAAACCAATGGAAAATGTCTGTCATCTGACCTAATCAAAAGTTTTCCTTTCTCATTTAAATACATAACGTTTCCATGTTTTCTTCTTCCTAAATCGTCAAGTGGAAAATCAGCAGTAAAAACTTGAGTAAAGAACCGAGGAGGTATTACTCATAAATTATTCCTGAATCCTCTCAACTTTTGAGACATGGAAAATGAAACAATTTCTGCTCCAACTGGTGGGTTTTCATTATATTTTTGTATAATAAACTTATTCATGCATATAATTAGCTTTAATGTCGGCCGTTCGGAGGCCTCCCTTATTCTCTTCACTCGTGAAAAATACATTTTTTCGGTCTTATAAAAGTTCACTTTAGCGGACGGGAATTTATAATTTTTCCTCCCCTTTCCCGGGTTTTCTCCCGTGCCTTTAAATTATATTAATCATCGTCATTTTTTGCCCCTGTGTCTCTTTTATAAGTGAATTATTTCGGGTACTCATCACATTGTTTGTTTCGCTGTCTCATTTGTTTTTTTCTTTAGTTTTGTTAGTACGAGTATCTCATATACCTACTACTTCTTTTTCTTTTTTTCCTTCTTCTTCTTCTTTATTATTATTTTATGCCTGGGTAATTGGAGATAATAGATACTTGTAGGTTTAGCTCAAGTAAATTTACTAAATGATTGACCAGCGATTCAAAAAAGACACCTTCCCGGGTTTTCTCCCGTGCCTTTAAATTATATTAATCATCGTCATTTTTTGCCCCTGTGTCTCTTTTTTAAGTGAATTATTTCGGGGTACTCATCACATTGTTTGTTTCGCTGTCTCATTTGTTTTTTCTTTAGTTTTGTTAGTACGAGTATCTCATATACCTACTACTTCTTTTTCTTTTTTTCCTTCTTCTTTATTATTATTATTTTATACCTGGGTAATTGCAGATAATAGATACTTGTAGGTGTAGTTCAAGTAAATTTACTAAATGATTGACCGGCGATTCAAAAAAGACACTTTCCCGGGTTTTCTCCCGTGCCTTTAAATTATATTAATCATCGTCATTTTTTGCCCCTGTGTCTCTTTTTTAAGTGAATTATTTCGGGTACTCATCACATTGTTTGTTTCGCTGTCTCATTTGTTTTTTCTTTAGTTTTGTTAGTAAGAGTATCTCATATACATACCTACTTTTTCTTTTTTTCCTTCTTCTTCTTTATTATTATTTTATACCTCGGTAATTCGAGATAATAGATACTTGTAGGTGTAGCTCAAGTAAATTTACTAAATGATTGACCAGCGATTCAAAAAAGACACCCCATCAAGATAAGACAATCGCTCTTGAACTATTGAGACAGACCCAATTAGTTTTACAATACCACAAATTAACCTCATGAACCAACTTCCTCTCAAGGTTAAGATACTATTAGATATCCAGCTTATTATCCATCCACCCCTTGTTTATATCTCAAATCCTAGTTAGCAGAGGTACCTAACTTTATGTTAATTTTTGATTGACTCCTGTTTTTTTTTTCCCCCTTGCATATTAGCTGCAATTATTACCCGAGTCTTGTCGATATCTGGTTTTTGCTGATACCTAACGCCATCATCAGAATCAGATAATAATCTCGGAGATTTTGCTGATATTTGACAACGTAGGAGTATACCAGACCCGAGCCAAATGCCAAACCAGGAGGTCTGGCCTGGTCGTCATATTGGTATCCATATTGTGGTTGGCATGCATGCCATTTGGCCTCTTCCGTGCCTGTCGGAATTCTGGTTCCATAGAGATTTTGGTGGAGATATGGATATGTTTTGGGAATGGATTTACAAGATATTTTGATATTTTTGAGTTCTTTTTGGGCACCATGTTTTTGCATCGGTGCATAAAGATGGTGTTGAATGTTGTTGTTGTTTTTTTTTTTTCAATTGGTTGGTTACAGCTAATCAGGTTTTGAACACGCACTTTCAAAGGTAGATAGTGCAGATAGGTAAGTGAACATTTTGCAGAATTCTTAATTCTTTTAGGTACCTACTATTGTTTTTTCTTCCTCCTCCTCCTTGTCCATGTCCTTGTCTTCTTCTTTTTTTTTCTTGGACAGTAGGACAGCGTTAGTAGAAATAGAAATTTACTTGATTGCTCCGTTTACCAAGTTGACCAAATCTTTCTTGTCTTGGGATTCGAACCCGGGACCTTCTGCATGGCAAGCAAGCGCGTTACCACTGGACCAACCGTGCTTGGTGCATTTGATCTTGTTGGCGATACATTTTTGACGGCTTTCTCCCATCTCCACTTGCTCTAAACAGTTCTACAACTTTGGGACGTTTTCCAAGGAACATAACACAATTCTCCCAGGTCCAACAAGCAGGAGGGACACTCAATAAGTACCTAGAGGTCATCTAGGTACACAGATTAGATATAACTACCTACATTGTGAAGAATTTTGTATACTTTTTTTTACCTCGCTGTTTTCTGTTTTCTCCATAAGTGAATATTATAAAGACTGGAGCATTGTTCATTACAGGTAGAAGCTGGAAATAACTTTCAGGTAAAGTACAGTGTACCTAGAACTGGAGAACCAGAGGTACCCGAGTACCCAATAGAACATGGTGCCCATAAATATCCTTACATCGAGCCGAGATAGAGGGAACTGATCTGTGGTCCGGACGATTTGGTGATCATTCTGGTCTTGGAGGAAACGTTTAGGTCCGTCGCACATTGGGAACCTATGATAATTTGAATATTTGTGTTCTTCTTTTCAAGATGAATCTTCACAAAGTCACGTCAGAATCTATCAATACCTATGATAATGAGAGAGTCTCGCATTTTATAAGTTCGGGTTTCAACTTTTCAGGTGACCACGCGCTAGTAAAAGTACGCTAAACGTTGCGCAACTCTGAAATGAATCCTTTGGTCTCAAGAAAGGAAAAGTGCAAGTTTATTTCTTTACTTCTTTCTTTATTTCTTACAGAAGCTCTAACACGATACAACGGACAGTAGGTAAGTTGTTCTCATTGGAATATCTTATTTTAGGCCTGTTACACTCACGCTCACGCTCGGACAGATCTAGGTTGAAGTGTTAAAGAGACCGCCCGAAAGTGTGTGGCGGAAAAAGCTTCCTACTTCTAGGTCTTTCAGACCGTCTGAAGACCTAATAGATCAGTTGCGCTTACTTGGGTGATGTTTCGAAGTCATAGAGCAGGAAAAATGAGGACCAACGGAATTTTTCTTTTTCTTCTACCTTCTAGATCCCGAGATAAATTGATTTAAAAAATACCGGTAAATCGTGAACTTTGACGTCACGGCATACGCTCCCGTAGGCGATGTTATCACATCAAATGTCCCGAGCAAAGCTCCCTTGCAGGCAACGCATTAAGGTGTTTGTGCGCATACGTTTCTGCGCAGTTCTTTCTGCTCTTCCGCAAGCGTGCTTGCATACTGGCGCTACCAGCGGACGAAAAAAAACAACTGCTTGACGTCACACATATTTGAACTCTTTCATTAGAACGGAAAATAAAAATTGAATTTTCGACCTTTTACAGTTATTTTTTACGTCACACATATTTGAACTCTTTCATTAGAACGGAAAATGAAAATTGAATTTTCGACCTTTTACAGTTATTTTTTCGGAGTTTTGACCTCAGATTTGGATTTTTCACTCTCTTTCATTAGAACGGAAAATAAAAATTGAATTTTCGACCTTTTACAGTTATTTTTTCGTAGTTTTGACCTCAGATTTGGATTTTTCCCAACTTTTTACGTAGGAATTGAGACCATTTATTTATAATTTTTACCCATTTGCAACTGCTCCATTCGGAAGCTTTCTCCACCACACAAGTTCAGGAGGTCCAACAAACCGCGGCCTGTCGGACCGCCGGAAAGTGTGTGGTGGAAAATGCTTCAGACTGCGGTCTCTCAGACGGTCCGACAGACCTATGTTTCAAGCTTTTTCCGCCACACACTGTCAGACAGTCTGAGCGCGAGTGGCAGGCTTTACAGAGTGTTTCATTTGAAGATTCTGCTAGATCTTTTGCATGCAAATGACACGGCCATCCAGACCGCTCTTTTCTGGATGGACAAGATTTGACGATCGAGCTGGACACGGAAAGTAAAGTAAGTATTTGAAGATTGGGTGGAAAACATTCCGGTTGGGTAAAAGAGCTCACTAAGTGAGATTCCTGCCATTAAAGCCCTAAAAAAAGAAAATTTTTTTTGCATGCAAATGACACGGCCATCCAGACCGCTCTTTTCTGGATGGACAAGATTTGACGATCGAGCTGGACACGGAAAGTAAAGTAGGTAAGTATTTGAAGATTGGGTGGAAGACATTCCGGTTGGGTAAAAGAGCTCACTAAGTGAGATTCCTGCCATCAAAGCCTTAAAAAAGAGAAGATTTTTAGGACGACTTTTTTTTATGAGGAGGAAAATCTTTTTGACTTCTCTAGTATAGCTAGAGGGTATGCTGGAGTCACGGCTAAGGGTATGGTGTTTCGCCCTTCTGTGGCACCATTCTTGGCCGCTCAACCCGCTAAAAACCTCCCCGATCTTCTTTGTTATTCCCGGAACAACGGTGGTAGTTCGTCGTGACAGACAGACACCGAAGCGAATACAATAGTCCGTCCACTATACCTTTTATTATTAGTAATAATAAAGGAAGGACGGACTAAAACGAATATTTTTAGGACGACTACTCGACTTCAGAGGCACTTCGCGTCCCGGACTAAATCTATTAAATGTATTTAATAATCGCCATGGTAGCACAAGAGTACTTGGAACATTATTCTTTTCTTGAGCTTAATTAAGTCTCGATTTGTTTTCGCCGTGGAAAGGTCAATTCGTTATGTTTTATTTATGAATTCTCATAAACAAATTACATGAGCATTACCATAATATTAATTAACAATTAAATGCGAAGGAACTTTTTTGCGTTAACCCTTAGGTACATTTACCTCGGTTGATTAGACCTTTGTTGTAGCCGCTTTAGGAAAGTTGAAGTTGAAAATGAATTTCAGAAAGTTGGCTGTAGAAAGTAGGAAAATCGATAATGGAGGCTAAACTTAAGTGAAGACTCGACTGACGACTGAAAAAAAAAGTGCAGACCATTGGGCCACAGACGGACCAAAAGTTCAAGAAAATTTCCCTTTTATCCAAGATTTGAACCCTTCTGCATCGCCTATCCGTTCTGGATGTTGGCGATCGTCATGGCTATTCTGACTTTGTTGGTTGCTAACAGTTCTACTAAGTTCTTGTTGAACCCAGTACCTCCGAACTGAGAGTCGATGACAATCACGGACTGGCCAACCCCTCGGTAAGGGTTAAAATCATATTTGAGCAAAACACATTCGCCTGAATCACGTTCACACCATAGGTCTTGACTTATGACTGTTTGGCTATATCGAGTATGGTTATTGGTTACCGATTTGGTTTTATGTACCTACTGTGTGATATAAATATAATCAAAGTAAAGTACTTGTGTGCTCGGCATATTCTTGTGAATTTCATTTTATTATTGACACCCGGAAAAAAAGGCGGCGCGGCGTAGGTTAGAGGAGATTGAAATGATTTTCCTAAAAAAGAAGAAAGTATGTGAAGTTTGTGAAGGTTAAATTTTCGCAAAATTGGTGGGTATGGTTGTGGTTGACGTATTTGTATTTAAATGGTAAGTTTGCCAACATAGCTAGCTTGGAAGGTAGTGCGTCTGCCTTGGAAGCGCTAGGCCGCGGATTCGATTCTCGCCCAGGGTGGATTTTATCCTGAACGGATAATGTTCTCGGAACGGCTTAGGTTTTCGGGAGTCCTTAGCAGTTACAGTTCCCTTTATCAATCCTATCAAAAGTTTTTTTTTTCCTCTAACGAATTCTCATAAACAAATTACATGAGCATTACCATAATATTAATTAACAATTAAATGCGAAGGAACTTTTTTGCGTTAACCCTTAGGTATATTTACCTCGGTTGATTAGACCTTTGTTGTAGCCGCTTTAGGAAAGTTGAAGTTGAAGATGAATTTCAGAAAGTTGGTTGTGGAAAGTAGGAAAATCGATAATGGAGGCTAAACTTGAGTGAAGACTCGACTCACAACTGAAAAAAAAAGTACAGACCATTGGGCCACAGACGGACCAAAAGTTCAAGAAAATTTCCCTTTTTTTCCAAGATTTGAACCCTTCTGCATCGCGTGCCTATCCGTTCCGGATGTTGGCGATCGTCATGGCTATTCTGACTTTGTTGGTTGCTGACAGTTCTACTAAGCTCTTGTTGAACCCAGTACCTCCGAATTGAGAGTCGATGACAATCACGGACTGGCCAACCCCTATAGGTAAGGGTTAAAATCATATTTGAGCAAAACACATTCGCCTGAATCACGTTCACACCATAGGTCTTGACTTATGACTGTTTGGCTATCGAGTATGGTTATTGGTTACCGATTTGGTTTTAAGTATATACCTACTTTAGCTTTATGGTACCTACTGGTTTTATGGACAAGTTAGATGGGTGGGAACTTGGTGGTACCTTGTTAGAACCGGCAAACTAGAGCCTACAAGGCAGATGGGCTACCCTCTATCCTCTCTAAGCTAACTAGGCCGATAAAGTTTGTACAATAGTTGCAAGGAGGGCCCCATGCCCATTATTAGAACTAACCCCATGCAATGGTTTCTGTGACCGACCCTGATCAAACGAGAGGGTTATGCAATAACTGGGGGCGGGTGGAAATTAATAAAATATGGACCCAAGGGGCATCGGAACAAGTGCACGGGCAATATTTGCATTTAGGTTAAGCCGCTTTCAGTTTAGTGTGATATAAATATAATCAAAGTAAAGTACTTGTGTGCTCGGCATATTCTTGTGAATTTCATTTTATTATTGACACCCGGAAAAAAAAGGCGGCGCGGCGTAGGTTAGAGAGGATTGAAAAGATTTTCCTAAAACAGAGGAAAGTATGTGAAGTTTAAAGGTTAAATTTTCGCAAAATTGGTGGCCATACCCACCAATTTTGTGAAAATCGTAGTTGATATATTATTTTGTATTTAAATGGTAAGTTTGCTAACCTAGTTAGCTTGGACGTTAGTGAGTCTGCCACGTAAGCGCTAGGCCGCGGGTTCGATTCTCGCCCAGGGTGGATTTTATCCTGAACGGATAATGTTCTCGGAACGGCTGGCTTTCTCCTCTCCTGACTTTCATTTCTCTTCGTTTTCGGGACGATAAGTCCTTTTCCGTTCCAGTGCCCTCTATCAAACCTCTTGGAGAAAAAGTTGGGAATCAAATGTCTTTTTTTTTCTAACTCTTCAGCCGCCAGACATGCTATAAAATTCATCATTTCATTATTTTGACACCTCCCCACCTCTTTCCAAAGTCCTTGTCGAAAAGTTTTTAGCCTTTGTAGAGAGTAGTTCGTGTCCCTTTTATTTCATTCAGGTTGTTTTGATTGAATATTTTACATCTCTGAAGTATTTTTATCATAACCCCTCCATCATCTCCATCTTAGTCCTTTAGATTTTTTTCAATTTTATTTTATTAAGTGTTCTTTTTTTTTATTCCTACCTTGTTAGCATTGAGTGGTAGGATGGGATTGAAGATTTATGAACATGAAATGTAGTTATGGCTAGTCAATATCCAACCTTCAATGATTGTATGAATAGTAGAGAATGTGAGCCAGCCTAGTTAGCTTGGTTGGTGGCGCGTCTGCCTCGTAAGCGCTGGGCCGCGGGTTCGATTCCCGCCCGGGGTGGATTTTATCCTGATGGGATATAATGTTCGTTCTCGGAACGGCTGGCTTTCCTCCTAGCCTGTCTTCCTTCTTTCTTCGATTTCGGGACGATAGGACCCTGGCAGTTACAGTTCCCTCTGTCAAACCTCTTAAAAAAAGAGAGAGAATGTGATAGGCATTAACCCCACCCTTGATCAAACTTTGGCTTATTATTCCATAAATTGTTATCATTTGTATATTTTTGTCAAACGAAGTTTGCTTAAATTGTTCAATGTTTGTGGTTTACTGGTGATGGTTGAGCTTTATGGTTATGGCTTTGAGTTCAAATCTTGGGCGGAGCTGATTTTATGATAGTTTCAAATGCTGATTATCTGATTTTTCCAAATTACAATCTATTCTACAATCTTTCACATAAATATCTGGAATTTGAATTTTTATTCTCCCCCAATTTTGAGCAACTAAGATGAATTGCAATACCAATTTAGGTGTTATAAACAGTATAACAAAACTGCTGAATGAAAATTTCCGAGCCTCTCTTCAAGAGGTTGAAAAGTTGGAATGTTTGGTTGGGTATAACGGACACATGGCGTTTTTAAAATTAATCAAAACAACGTAGAAAACATTCTCAAAACAGACGAAATGAGCCCTGCTCGTGTAATGTTTGCCCGCAATGCCCCAAAAACAAATATTAATAAAAACGAAAACCCGTATGTATATGCTCCTAAGAAAACTCTCTCATATTTCACTTTATTAAAACAAATGTACGAGAAAAAAAGGGGTCAGATAGCCATACGTTTACATTATTCATAGAGGAGAAATATTTATATTGGTATTTTTTTACTTTCCTTATCCTATAACAAGGAAAGTGATGTAATCGACAAAATTTTCGATGGTCAGTTTTTTTTTGTGCCAGAACACGTTTTGAGGTCCCTAGAGGCTAAATGCAAAGTTTGAGCAATTGGTCCGTGTGTCTGTGTGTGTCCGTCTATTTGTAAACAAAATATCTCGGGAACGGTAAGAGATAGAAAATTTTTGGTATGTAGTCCTCAATGTGACGAGAATGCAACACAAAAACCAGGGATTTTCGTTAAGATCGGTGCAACGGTTGGCGGTATTTTGGCCACCTTTTGGCGGATTTCGGAATTTACCGAATATGATAAGCAAAATCGTGTGATGTTCACTCCAGATTTTTTGATTTTTTTTCTTCATTTCCCTCTGTCAAACCTCTTAAAAAAAGAGAGAGAATGTGATAGGCATTAACCCCACCCTTGATCAAACTTTGGCTTATTATTCCATACATTGTTATCATTTGTATATTTTTGTCAAATGAAGTTTGCTTAAATTGTTCAATGCTTGTGGTTTACTCGTGATGGTTGAGCTTTATGGTTATGGTTTTGAGTTCGAATCTTGGGCGGAGCTGATTTTATGATAGTTTCAAATGCTGATTATCTGATTTTTCCAAATTACAATGTTTTCATCTATTCTACAACTTTTCACATAAATACCTGGAATTTGATTTTTTCTTCTCCCCCAATTTTTAGCAACTAAGATGAATTGCAATTTTTTATTCTACATCTCTCTCTTTGATGAAATGATTATCATTTATTTATTATGCATTGAATTGTTTAATTTTTGTTTCCTTTTTTTCAAATTAAAACACTCGATTTGTAGAGTTTTTTTTTCATTATATTTAGCTGTTTTTTTTCAGTTTAAATTCATCTCGCAAACTCTTCAACTTTCGCTACCTATTGATAATCACGGATAAGTTGAGTCGCTTTTTAACTTTTTCAAATGAAAGTTATAATTAAAAAACGATGAAAAAAAAAGATCAACTATGAGAATAATAGAAAATCAATTAATTCCTTTTTATACAAAAATTAATTGAATTAAAAAAAGAACTAGAGGAAAAGTTAAAAAAAATCACGTCAAACATTTTTTTTTTTGCAAACAATTAGTTTCAATTATGCTTATTCTAAATGTCGATAAGTCACTTGAATAATAAGTACAATACAATTTTCCACTGCTCCTATAAGTGGGCAATTTTATGAATGATATTAGATCAACTAGGTATGAGAATAATAGAAAATCAATTAATTCCTTTTTATACAAAAATTAATTGAATTAAAAAAAGAACTAGAGGAAAAGTTGAAAAAAATCACGTCGAACATTTTTTTTGTTGCAAACAATTAGTTTCAATTATGCTTATTCTAAATGTCGATAAGTCACTTGAATAATACAATACAATTTTCCACTGCTCCTATAAGTGGGCAATTTTATGAATGATATAAGAAATCTATCATATTAATTTATCTGTCTATACCTACCTATGATTCTGACCAAATTTGTTATAAATAAATTTGTAGGTAAGCTAATTAAAAGTACCTACCTATGAAATAGAAGAAAAGAGACCAAGACTTTTAAATCATATGTATAATGCATTTACTCATACCTAACTCTGATTTTGAGGGTTACCTATGCCTTTCTTTCCCATTTTTTCAAATATGTTTGTAACTTTTGACAAGTAGGTACCTATGTATAATAAAAATAATAAAACCATGCAATATCACATACCCTACCTACCTAATACCTACCTATGTACGATCCAACATATTACGTAATGTACCTATACTTACGTTGTAGAGCAAAAGTTCTATGCTTTCAAGTTTTTTACAACACAAGTCCAACTAGCCTTAAAAGCTCATAAAAGTCAATTTTCTAGAAAAATAATAAAACTTAAAAAATAATAGAAAAATATGACCGAGGCTTTTTTTCGCTTTCGTACGTGGATAAGACAAACTTTACTTAAAAGGAAGCCTCAGATAAAAGTTGCTTACACGTGACAAAATAGTCTGTTGATATTATTATTAGTATCATTATTATTATTATCATTATTACTATATTATTATTATTAGTATCATTATTAGTATTATTACTATTATTACTCGTATTACCTACTATTAGATATTATTACTTACTTGCCTCGGTGGTGTAGTGGTCAAGACGCTCGCCTGGTAAACAGGAGGGCGCGGGTTCAATCCAAGCCAAGGTATAGAATTTTATCCTCAATAGCTATACTTTGAGAACTTGAATACAACTATAGGTAGGTAGGTAGTACAATAATTTGTAGCAGTACTAAAAATAGTCTACTGCTGGTAAAGAAATATCAGTTTTTCTAAAGGAAAGTACTGTCTTATTCCTATCCAGCTCTCATCTCTCCTGTTTACCTGTCCAAACTTGAGATATACTCAAATTAAAATCTAGGTAGGTACCTACTCGGATGAAACATGTTCACGATTTGAAGTATTTAAGGCTATGTATAATATTTTGTCTGCGGAAGTTACTAATTTGTTTTCCTTAATTTTAATTATGAATTAATGTTAGGTATGCACAGAATTACACGCGATAATTAATTTGTTATACATATTTTCATTGTTATTTGTTGAATCTACATACCTATTTACATTGTTATGTTAATGTTCAACACATAGCACATAGGTGCCTACAAGTACAAGATATGTTTGTTAATTATAATGTTGAATCATGATTGTATGATAAGAAAATATAATGGATGTTTATTATTATTATTATTTATTTTTTTTTCTTCTGAATATTCATTGTTGAAAGAATGAAATATTTCCTCATGTAAAAAAGAAAAATAATTCTACATCAGAGGGGGAGGCGAATCAATCAAGCTATTTTTGATTAGGTATAGGGAGTAGAGTTATATTATTACATTATTGTTGCGTACTGAACTTTTTCAAAGTGTCTGCCTTCTAATAATAATAAACTCTTGAGTGGAAAGTAACCTATAGGTGAGGTTAAGGCTGGTGGCGTTCTCTACCACCTAACCCTTACACCCATATTTATGAACAAAATGTTTGCTCTTAAGTTCGTGCTAAGCATAGTCTCAAGGTATTTGATTGGTCAATTTTGACTTGAGACTGATCTAAGAACGATCATTCTTGTTCATAAATACGAGTGTTAGACTCCTGAGAGTCTTAGCTTAGAGGCTCAGAGCTCTATTATTGTGTTCAAATTCTCAAATCAATGGCGATAAAAATTTCATACCTCCCACTTTCCGTATCCGTGAAATAAGTACCTCCGCTGGGATCGAACCCGCGCCCTTCTGATTACCAAGTGCCTTGACCACTACGCCACCAAGGCAGGTGTGTTGCCAATTCTCAAACCAGACTTTCAGACCTCATGTGTCATAGCATCTGGATCTGAAGAAGGGAAGTGTCAAAATTGAAAATAATGAATTGAAAAATGATGTAATTTTCATGTAGGTGGGGGTGGGGGGGGGGTGTTCAGAGGGAGACTGGATCAACAATAAAACACTTGTCATAAAAAATTCAAAATCTCTAATAAGAAGAAGAAGAAGAAGAAGAAGAAGAAGAAGAAGAAGAAGAAGAAGAAGAAGAAGAAGAAGAAGAAGAAGAAGAAGAAGAAGAAGAAGAAAAAAGATGTTTGATCTAGGAAACTGCTTACACTAGGGTCTTACTGTCCCGAAAGCGAAGAGAGAAAGGAGACAGTCGTTCCGAGAACGAATCTTATCCCTTTACAGGATAAAATCGAACTGGCGACCTAGCGCTTACAAGGCAGATGCTCTACCCACCCAATCCTAATTTATTTATTTATTTACACAGAACAAAATAATGCATAGTACAACGTTCTAGAATATAAAAATATATAAAAACATAGTACAACGGTACCTAGAATATAAAAAAGAAAAATATATAGTACCTAACTACTTAAGAATAGAGGAGTTGTATAAAAATAAGAGTTGTATAAAAAAAAGCTAGCTCGGCTGACAGAATAAGAATGAAAAGTTGATTTACCACACCAACCACGACCTTTAGTCCGTCAGCTGTCTGTATCATCATAACGCTCTAACGGTTTGTTCGATTTTGAGGTATTTATAAGCCACAGTCGATAGGACTGTTAAGGGCCCTTTAAAAGGCCGACCAAGGAAGTTATTACAGGTGAAAAGCGAAAGTTACTCCGTTTTCACAACTACCCTGTATGATTATGATTATAATAGGGGTGAAATATGTCAACTTTGCAGGAAGAGTAGGGAGAAGGCATTAGAGGGAGGGGAAAAAACTGAAAGTCCGGATTAGCATGCATATAATACGCGGGGGAAGAAAATCTCTCCTTAATAAACAATCTATGCGTTTATAAGTATTTTGTATTCAAATCCCCAAGGAAAACCGGGCTTAATATTTTTTTATTATAATTATTTTTCCATCAGTTTATAATACAAGATAAGCCGTATGCTTTTCTTAGGCTATTATAATATTAAGGGAACTTTTTTTTATGGAAAAGGCGTTTAATAAGTTTATAAAGAAGCGGAGTGGGGTTGGAGAAAAAGTTGACGATTTGATTAAGTTGTTATGCTCGTAGCTTGAGATGATTCTAGTCGCCTGTTCTTATTATCCAGACCTAATTTGAATAATATTAAAAGGAAGTTTAATTGGGTTAAGCATCGTACGTAAAGGCTTGTCACAAATGTCGGTCCCCGATTGCGATAAATTACGCTTAATTTTAAGACTTGACTTGGACTCGAACCAACAACTTCCAGATCTGAAGTCCACAGTACTTTTTTTTAATAGTAGCTAACTGTTATGAAAAACACATTTCCAATGTACCTTACCTACAGTCTACAGTACCACTGGTACCTTCAGAGAGTAAAGTACAGCTACTTGTGGCGTCAATTCGTTATGTTTTATTTATGAATTCTCATAAACAAATTACATGAGCATTACCATAATATTAATTAACAATTAAATGCGAAGGAATTTTTTTTGCGTTAACCCTTAGATATATTTACCTCGGTTGATTAGACCTTTGCGGCTTTAGGAAAGTTGAAGTTGAAGATGAATTTCAGAGAGTTGGTTGTAGAAAGTAGGAAAATCGATAATCGAGGCTAAACTTGAGTGAAGACTCGACTGACGACTGAAAAAAAAGTGCAAACCATTGGGCCACAGACGGACCAAAAGTTCAAGAAAATTTCCCTTTTTTCCAAGATTTTAACCCTTCTGCATCGCCTATCCCTTCTGGATGTTGCCATGGCAATCGTCATGGCTATTCTGACTTTGTTGGTTGATAACAGTTCTAAGCTTTTGTTGAACCCAGTAACTCCGAATTGAGAGTCGATGACAATCACGGACTGGCCAACCCCTAGGTAAGGGTTAAAATCATATTTGAGCAAAACACATTCGCCTGAATCACGTTCACACCATAGGTCTTGACTTATGACTGTTTGGCTATATCGAGTATGGTTATTGGTTACCGATTTGGTTTTATGTACCTACTTTAGCTTTATGGTACCTACTGGTTTTATGGACAAGTTAGATGGGTGGGAACTTGGTACCTTGTTTGCATTGAGTGGTAGGATGGGATTGAAGATTTATGAACATGAAAAAATGTAGTTATGGCTAGTCAATATCCAACCTTCAATGATTGTAAGAATAGCAGAGAATGTGAGCCAGCCTAGTTAGCTTGGTTGGTGGCGCGTCTGCCTCGTAAGCGCTGGGCCGCGGGTTCGTTTCCCGCCCGGGGTGGATTTTAT
Organism: Diaphorina citri; assembly: GCF_000475195.1. Taxonomy (NCBI): domain Eukaryota; kingdom Metazoa; phylum Arthropoda; class Insecta; order Hemiptera; family Psyllidae; genus Diaphorina; species Diaphorina citri. The sequence goes on along the minus strand of NW_007377982.1, from coordinate 130,298 downwards.
CCTGATGGGAGAGGGGATTGGAAAAGTTTTTCTAAAAAAAAAAAAAAAAGGAGAAAGTATGTGAAGCTTGTGAAGGTTAAATTTTCGCAAAATTGGTGGGTATGGTTGTGGTTGATATATTAAAAATTGTATTTAAATGGTAAGTTTGCTAACCTAGTTAGCTTGGACGTTAGTGAGTCTGCCATGTAAGCGCTAGGCCGCGGGTTCAATTCCCGCCCGGGTCTGATTTAATCCTGAACAGTTAATGTTCTCGGAACGGCGGACTTTCTCCTATCCTGTCTTCGTTCTCTCTTCACTTTCGGGACGATAAGACCTTTTCCGTTACAGTGCCCTCTATCAAACCTCTTTGAGAAAAAGTTGGGAATCAAATCTCTTTTTTTTTCTAACTCTTCAGCCGCCAGACATGCTATAAAATTCATTATTTTGACACCTCCCCACCTCTTTCCAAAGTCCTTGTCGAAAAGTTTTTAGCCTTTGTAGAGAGTAGTTCGTGTCCCTTTTATTTCATTCAGGTTGTTTTGATTGAATATTTTACATCTCTTAAGTATTTTTATCATAACCCCTCCATCATTTCCATCTTGGTCCTTTGGATTTTTTTAAATTTTATTTTATTAAGTGTTCTTTTTTTATTCTAATAACACTTCCAAATTTTTGGCCAGCACCTGAGAGCTATGTCTAACTGATGAGTTCCAACAAGAACGAAACGCGTCTTAGGCTGCTCTCAGATGTTGGCTAAATACTCTTGGTAGTTAGAGTACATCTACTCTTGGTATAGCCCATATTAATATCAAAGTCATATGTGTTTGACGGGATGCACTTCTGAGGGCTCCCTGATGATATGTCCGTTTGTCTGTTTGTATGTCTTGTAGTAACGGACAGGTGCCAGGTGGGATATGGTAAAATGTATCAGGTGCTGGATGCATATGTAAATCAATCACCCTAATGTATAATGTATGTAAAAATTATGTGTCTATTACCTATATACTTTGAGAAAATGTATTTAAGGTGGATGTATTGTATGATGTATAAATGATGTGTCTATTATACCTGTAACTAACTTACAAAGCTATAACCATTAGATGTGTCTGTTAAGCCTATAGATACTCTGTAGAGTGACTGTTAAGCCTAGATAGAAGTTAACAGAATTGTGGAATATTATGTTTATGTAAGTTGGAGATCAGTGACGGATAATTATTTGGGGGCAGAGGAACTTACCTCGGTGGCGTAGTAGACAAGGTGTCAAGGTGCTCCTCTGGTAAATAGGTAGTAGGGTGCGGGTTCGATCCCGACCGAGGCATGAAATTTCATCCCCATTTATTTGAGAATTTCACAACATAATAATAGAGCTCTCAGGGTTAGGTCTCCGGCGTTAACCTCTCCTTGTTGTTAGCTTCAAGATTCTCTCCTTGGCTAAGATTCGAACCCAAGAGCCCAAGACCTTCTGAACCCACAAGAACCACTTTGCTACTGAGACAGACAGAGTTGTTTATCCAGAGATTGCGTAATTATAGGTACCTACAACTGTTTTATCAACCTATTTTATCAGGTATAGGTACGTAGGTATTACTCATTGGTCGATTTCCACCCTCATGTCTACGCCACTGCTCAAGACTTAAACGAGCCTGGAAGGCAGATTCACATCCTATTGTTGTTCTAATATTTTGAATAAAAAAAGTTCCACAGAGTGTTAAAAAAAGACAGAAAGGTTTTGACCAATTGTATTCAGCAAGTGAGGAACCGGAAATGATAGTGAAAATGGGAAGATTTCCAGAGACATCCTGTGTACAAGAGTACCTAAGTAGCTATGTATACCAGGTATACCTACGTCAAACATTTAACATGCACAAAAATAATTACTCCAAATAATACAACGGATAACAAATATACTAACACTTTGGAAATTTTGAAATGTTTCCTTAACAATGAAGGAAAAGAATTGTCTTAAAGAGTTGAACATAAAAATTACATTACTGTTTTGTAGTTTTTAATCGTTATTGTTGGCTGTTATTGTTCAAAACTGTATGGTAATTATTATAAAGTAGATACCTCTACCACTCTAATTATTATTGTTGTTGTTTGGTACTAGTGGACGTGAATAGGTACCGACTTATTTGCTACAAGTATTTCATAAATTATGTAGGTATTCGTCCTTAGAAGCTTTAATCCTCAGTTTACTTAGGCTCAAAACAGAGACATTTAGCTGAAAACGAAAAAAAAAAAAAAAAAAAGACCAAACGAAAATTATGTTCATAAATTATTAAATCCAAAAATCATACGTTACATCATCTATTACAGACCAGATGAAAACATAGACCATTCCCTCGGGATATTCACATAAAACTTTTCAGGAAAAGATGAAAAGTGAGAGTTGAATACACTGTGCTAGATCATAGCAAAATCTGTATTCTAAAAACATATTTTTTCATACTCTTTTCTCCCAAAAACATGAAGTTTATTGAATTAGCTGCGCCAAGTGGAAATAAAAAGCTTAAAAAATAAGTTTTTGATCTACAAAAAGAAGGAAATTTTCTCATGCATTGCACAAGGTTTGCTCAGATTTTGAAGTTGAGCTTGGTAAGAATACGGATGGGTGACCATGGTCATGGACATTTTGTCGTGTGCTGGCTGGCTGGCTAGGTAGTTTGATTTGAATTGTGCTGAGAGTGCTGAGACATTTTTGTGGTTGAGACAGGTACCTAGTTTTTAATCGGTATGAACCCAATTTTTGAGTAAGTAGAAAAAAGTTGAGCCAAAATCACTCAAGAAGAATGAAAGAATAGGTAGGTTAGTCTAATAGAAAAATACCTACTACTGTTGACCCTAAAGTCGACTACGATTGAGAGAGAAATATCACAAGACCCAACGATTATATCTAAACTGTAAAAAAAGCTCACTTTTGAAAAAGCGAGGAAGAAATCGTAAAAAAGTGAATTTTCACCCAAAAAAAAAGTTGATTTTTATTTATTTATTTATTTATTTATTATTATTATTTTTTACAATAAAGTCGACTACGATTGAGAGAGAATTATCAACTGATTATCTAAAGTCTGAATTCTCTCTAAAAAAAGCTCACTTTCAAAAAAGCGAGGAAGAAATCGTAAAAAAGTGAATTTTCACCCCAAAAAAGTTGTTACGGAATAAGGAGCAAGAAAAAAAGTCGATTAATAATTCAAACAGTTTGAACTGACCAAAGAACCTCGCTGTACTTAGACTAGGGGCTAGGGGCGATTTTGAACACCCCCCAGGGGCCGGGGACAAGTGTTTTATGAATTGCAAGAGATAATTTAGTACGGGGATGATGGGGTGGGGACAGAAAAAAATGGGGATAAAAACATGAAAATCTCGGAAAGTTTTTCAGCTCAGGTCAGCGAAGCATGGTTTTGTCCCCGGGGACTTTGGGACAAGCTGTAGATTTTAATAGAGGCAGAGTATAAACATTTTTGTCTGAGGGGGAAATGCTAGTTTTTTTGTTGGGAATTTTCATGTGTATCCTTGTACCTAGTTATGTACAATGAGGATACCTACATATTTATCTACTAATACATTTATTTTAAATGGCCAGGCTAGTTAGAATAGAGGCAGAGTATAAACATTTTTGTCTGAGGGGGAAATGCTAGTTTTTTTGTTGGGAATTTTCATGTGTATCCTTGTACCTAGTTAGGTATATACAATGAGCATACCTACATATTTATCTACTAATACATTTATTTTAAATGGCCAGGCTAGTTAGATTAGTTGGTAGCGCTAGGCCGCGGGTTCGATTCCCGCCCGAGGCGGATTTTATCCTGATGGGATAATGTTCGTTCTTGGAACGGCTGGCTTTCTCCGATCCTGTCTTCCTTCTCGCTTCAATTTCGGGACGATAAGACCATAGCAGTTACATACAGTTCCCTCTGTTAAACCTCTTAAAAAATAAATAAATAAATAAATAAATGTACAGCTCTGTGACGTTTCATTCGACACCCTGTTAAACCTTTTAAAAATAAAAAAAAAAAAAAAAATCGACATCCTTAGTTTTTCAAGGTTCTTTGTCTGTGGTAAGAGGTATTCGAGTCAACGGATTTGAGCTGAGATCTTCTGATTCTGATTTATTTTGATCTAATTTTTTGGTATTTATTTAACTCCACAATGAGCTTCACCAATTTTCGTGACCATAACTTCGACGACCTTCACCAAGTTAGAGCCTAAATAATCTTCAAAACTTCAACAAAAATACACTGTGCCCAACCATCATTGACCTTACCATCAAGACCTCGATCAGACCCAATTTCCTTATGGCTTGTCTTGTCAGCATTCTTCTCTCGTTCACTCTCGAACAATGTTCTTTCCCTCTTCCTCCTCTCCTCTTTTCCCTAATTTCTTCCCCAAACATTTCACAACATTAAAAAATATTTACATTCAAAGAAAAAGAAAAAAAAATCACTCAACACTAAATAAAATCTTACATAGAAAACGCAGGTTCTCGTTTCTCCACAATTTCCATCTCTGAGAATGTTTGGTTGGGTATAACGGACACATGGCGTTTTTAAAATTAATCAAAACAACGTAGAAAACATTCTCAAAACAGACGAAATGAGCTCTGCTCGTGTAAAGTTTGCCCGCAATGCCCCCAAAACAAATATTAATAAAAACGAAAACCCGTATGTATGCTCCTAAGAAAACTTTCTCATATTTCACTTTATGATTTGTAGATAACCCAATAAAAAGTACCTACATATGAAATAGAAGAAAAGAGATCAAGAATTTTGAATCATATGTATAATGAATTTACTCATACCTAACTCTGATTTTGAGGGTTATGCCTTTCTTTCCCATTTTTCCAAAGATGTTTGTAACTTTTGACAAGTATGTATAATAAAAATAATAAAACCATGCAATATCACATACCCTACCTACCTAATACCTACCTATGTACCATCCAACATATTACGTAATGTACCTACTTATGTTGTAGAGCAAAAGTTCTATGCTTTCAAGTTTTTTACAGCACAAGTCCAACTAGCCTTAAAGTCAGATAGCCATACGTTTACATTATTCATAGAGGAGAAATATTTATATTGGTATTTTTTTACTTTCCTTATCCTATAACAAGGAAAGAGATGTAATCGACAAAATTTTCGATGGTCAGTTTTTTTTCTTTTTTTTTGTGCCAGAACACGTTTTGAGGTCCCTAGAGGCTAAATGCAAAGTTTGAGCAATTGTTGGTCCGTGTGTCTGTGTGTGTCCGTCTATTTGCAAACAAAATATCTCGCGGGAACGGTATAAGAGATAGTAAATTTTTGGTATGTAGTCCTCAATGTGACGAGAATGCAACACAAAAACCAGGGATTTTCGTTAAGATCGGTGCAACGGTTGGCGGTATTTTGGCCACCTTTTGGCGGATTTCGGAATTTACCGAATAGGATAAGCAAAGCCGTGTGATGTTCACTCCAGATTTTTTGATTTTTTTTCTTTTTCTAGAAAAATAATAAAACTTAAAAAAATAATAGAAAAATATGACCGAGGCTTTTTTCCGCTTTCGTACGTGGATGAGACAAACTTTACTCAAAAGGAAGTCTCAGATAAAAGTTGTTTACACGTGACAAAATAGTCTGTTGTTATTATTATTACGTATTACCTACATTATTAACTTGATGAGTGCCATCATGATGGTAAGGCGCAATCGTACGACCACGGGCCAACAGTATTTTTTCTCCCGTGAGTGATGTTCAAAGTCCAACAATAAATTACAACAAATAATTCAATTGCCCCATCTACTAACCTACCACAGCTTGATAAAGAATGAAACAATATAGCAATTATTAGATATTATTTAATAATCCACAATTCACTGAGTCAACTCTTAGTGAACTACATAATTATGACTCATCAATGGGTCCGGCCCGGGAGGGCGCGGGTTCAATCCAAGCCAAGGTATAGAATTTTATCCTCAATAGCTATACTTTGAGAACTTGAATACAACTATAGGTAGGTAGTACAATAATTTGTAGCAGTACTAAAAGTAGTCTACTGCTGGTAAAGAAATATCAGTTTTTCTAAAGGAAAGTAGATATTGTTTATTCCTATCCAGCTCTCATCTCTCCTGTTTACCTGTCCAAACTTGAGATATACTCAAATTAAAATCTAGGCAGGTACTCGGTTCAGAGATCACCTACCTATTTATTGAGGTCATACACGGCCTATTTTTCGGCTTGAAGTATTTTCTTCACCAAAACACGGATTCACATATAATATGTGCATAATTAGGAACCATAAATTTTCTGATACAAAACTGATCAGTCTGATCACCCTGCTTGACAAACACGTTTTCAACTGAAACCCGATCCATCTCTTTCACCGGTCGCAACGCTGAAATAAACGTCTCCATCGCGGACAAGTGAAACACAACTCGCTTTCCATTACAAAAAGGAGATTATAAAATTATGAATAAATGTTTCGGAAAATCGGGGATTAACACCGTGTGATGAAAATATGGCTGGGGAGAGGCAGATTTTTGCCATCAGGGGAGATCAGGGGCGGTTTACAGGGTAGATTATCCGGCCCTGTTTAGAGATTTTTTCTCCCATGAAAGGTGCAGCTAAATTAAGTCTTTATTCTTTAATAAAAAGTTTTTATTAAAGGTAGAATAGGTAGTTTTAGGCTGAAACTACCCACTCTATCCAGTATTTATTAGGCTCACTAAATATTATATTTTGTCTTTTACGAAGAGGTTTGATATAGAAAAGGAAGACAGGATATAGGAAAAAGCCAGCAGTTCAGAGAACGAACCTTATCTGTTGAGGATAAAGTACGCCCCGAGCGGGAATCGAACCGGCAAACTAGAGCCTACAAGGCAGATGGGCTACCCTCTATATCCTCTCTAAGCTAACTAGGCCGATAAAGTTTGTACAATAGTTGGAAGGAGGGCCCCATGCCCATTATTAGACCTCCCCCCAGGGAATGGTTTCTGTGACCGACCCTGATAAAACGAGAGGGTTATGCAATAACTGGGGGCGGGTGGAAATTAATAAAATATGGACCCAAGGGGCATCGGAACAAGTGCAAGGGCAATATTTGCATTTAGGTTAAGCCGCTTTCAGTTTAGTGTGATATAAATATAATCAAAGTAAAGTACTTGTGTGCTCGGCATATTCTTGTGAATTTCATTTTATTATTGACACCCGGAAAAAAAGGCGGCGCGGCGTAGGTTAGAGGAGATTGAAATGATTTTCCTAAAAAAGAAGAAAGTATGTGAAGTTTGTGAAGGTTAAATTTTCGCAAAATTGGTGGGTATGGTTGTGGTTGACGTATTTGTATTTAAATGGTAAGTTTGCCAACATAGCTAGCTTGGAAGGTAGTGCGTCTGCCTTGGAAGCGCTAGGCCGCGGATTCGATTCTCGCCCAGGGTGGATTTTATCCTGAACGGATAATGTTCTCGGAACGGCTTAGGTTTTCGGGAGTCCTTAGCAGTTACAGTTCCCTTTATCAATCCTATCAAAAGTTTTTTTTTTCCTCTAACGCTTCAGCCGCCAGACATGCTATAAAATTCATCATTTCATTATTTTGACACCTCCCCACCTCTTTCCAAAGTCCTTGTCGAAAAGTTTTTAGCCTTTGTAGAGAGTAGTTCGTGTCCCTTTTATTTCATTCAGGTTGTTTTGATTGAATATTTTACATCTCTTAAGTATTTTTATCATAACCCCTCCATCATCTCCATCTTAGTCCTTTAGATTTTTTTCAATTTTATTTTATTAAGTGTTCTCTTTTTTTATTCTACACATCTCTCTCTTTGATGAATGATTCATCATTTATTTATTCATGCATGTGGAATTGTTTTAATTTTTGTTTCCTTTTTTTCAAATTAAAACACTCGATTTGTAGAGTTTTTTTTTATTTTTTTTTTTTTTTTTTTTTTTTTTTTTTATTTTTTTTTTTAGTTTAAATTCATCTCGCAAACTCTTCAACTTTCGCTACCTATTGATAATCACGGATAAGTTCAGTCGCTTTTTAACTTTTTCAAATGAAAGTTATAATTAAAAAACGATGAAAAAAAAAGATCAACTATGAGAATAATAGAAAATCAATTAATTCCTTTTTATACAAAAATTAATTGAATTAAAAAAAGAACTAGAGGAAAAGTTGAAAAAAATCACGTCGAACATTTTTTTTGTTGCAAACAATTAGTTTCAATTATGCTTATTCTAAATGTCGATAAGTCACTTGATTTATACAATACAATTTTTCACTGCTCCTATGAGTAGGCAATTTTATGAATGATTGATTTTATTATATAAGATATAAGAAATCTATCATATTTATCTGTCTATAGCTATACCTATGATTATGACCAAATTTGTTATAAATAAATTTGTAGATAACCTAATAAAAAGTAGGTACCTACATATGAAATAGAAGAAAAGAGATCAAGACTTTTGAATCATATGTATAAAGCATTTACTCATACCTAACTCTGATTTTGAGGGTTATGCCTTTCTTTCCCATTTTTTCAAACATGTTTGTAACTTTTGACAAGTAGGTATGTATAATAAAAATAATAAAACCATGCAATATCACATACCTACCCTACATACCTAATACCTACCTATGTAGTATGTACCATCCAACATATTACGTAATGTACCTATTTATGTTGTAGATGTAGAGCAAAAGTTCTATGCTTTTAAGTTTTTTTACAGCACGAGTCCAACTAGCCTTAAGAGCTCATAAAAGTCAATTTTCTAGAAAAATAATAAAACTTAAAAAAATAATAGAAAAATATGACCGAGGCTTTTTTCCGCTTTCGTACGTGGATAAGACAAACTTTACTTGAAAGGAAGCCTCAGATAAAAGTTGCTTACACGTGACAAAATAGTCTGTACATATTACTACCTACATTATTAACTTGATAAGGAGAACCAAAAGGCAGATATATTGTGCAGAACTTCAAAGAAGTATCATTATTATTATTTTAGTATTATTACTTGTATTACCTACTATTAGATATTATTATTACTTGCCTCGGTGGTGTAGTGGTCAAGATGGTCGCCTGGTAAACAGGAGGGCGTGGGTTCAATCCAAGCCAAGGTATAGAATGTCAAGACGCTCGCCTGGTAAACAGGAGGGCGCGGGTTCAATCCAAGCCAAGGTATAGAATTTTATCCTCAATAGCTATACTTTGAGAACTTGAATACAACTATAGGTAGGTAGGTAGTACAATAATTTGTAGCAGTACTAGAAGCAGTCTACTGCTTGTAAAGAAATATCATCTGGTAAATAGGTAGTAGGTGTCAAGGTGCTCCTCTGGTAAATAGGTAGTAGGTGTCAAGGTGCTCCTCTGGTAAATAGGTAGTAGGGTGCGGGTTCGATCCCGACCGAGGCATGAAATTTCATCCCCATTTATTTGAGAATTTCACAACATAATAATAGAGCTCTCAGGGTTAGGTCTCCGGCGTTAACCTCTCCTTGTGGTTAGCTTCAAGATTCTTTCCTTGGCTAAGATTCGAACCCAAGAGCCCAAGACCTTCTGAACCCACAAGAACCACTTTGCTACTGAGACAGACAGAGTTTTATCCTGAGATTGCGTAATTATAGGTACCTACAACTGTTTTATCAACCTATTTTATCAGGTATAACGTACGTAGGTATTACTCATTGGTCAATTTCCACCCTCATGTCTACGCCACTGCTCAAGACTTAAACGAGCCTGGAAGGCAGATTCACATCCTATTGTTGTTCTAATATTTTGAATAAAAAAGTTCCACAGAGTGTTAAAAGAAGACAGAAAGGTTTTGACCAATTGTATTCAGCAAATGAGGAACCGGAAATGAAAATGGGAAGATTTCCAGAGACATCCTGTGTACAAGAGTACCTAAGTAGCTATGTATACCAGGTATACCTACGTCAAACATTTAACATGCACAAAAATAATTACTCCAAATAATACAACGGATAACAAATATACTAACACTTTGGAAATTTTGAAATGTTTCCTTAACAATGAAGGAAAAGAATTGTGATTCTCTCCTTGGCTAAGATTCGAACCCAAGAGCCCAAGACCTTCTGAACCCACAAGAACCACTTTGCTACTGAGACAGACAGAGTTGTTTATCCAGAGATTGCGTAATTATAGGTACCTACAACTGTTTTATCAACCTATTTTATCAGGTATAGGTACGTAGGTATTACTCATTGGTCGATTTCCACCCTCATGTCTACGCCACTGCTCAAGACTTAAACGAGCCTGGAAGGCAGATTCACATCCTATTGTTGTTCTAATATTTTGAATAAAAAAAGTTCCACAGAGTGTTAAAAAAAGACAGAAAGGTTTTGACCAATTGTATTCAGCAAGTGAGGAACCGGAAATGATAGTGAAAATGGGAAGATTTCCAGAGACATCCTGTGTACAAGAGTAAGTAGCTATGTATATCAGGTACCTATACCTACATCAAACATTTAACATGCACAAAAATAATTACTCCAAATAATACAACGGATAACAAATATAGTAACACTTTGGAAATTTTGAAATGTTTCCTTAACAATGAAGGAAAAGAATTGACTTAAAGAGTTGAACATAAAAATTACATTACTGTTTTGTAGTTTTTAATCGTTATTGTTGGCTGTTATTGTTCAAAACTGTATGGTAATTATTATAAAGTAGATACCTCTACCACTCTAATTATTATTGTTGTTGTTTGGTACTAGTGGACGTGAATAGGTACCGACTTATTTGCTACAAGTATTTCATAAATTATGTAGGTATTCGTCCTTAGAAGCTTTAATCCTCAGTTTACTTAGGCTCAAAACAGAGACATTTAGCTGAAAACGAAAAAAAAGACCAAACGAAAATTATGTTCATAAATTATTAAATCCAAAAATCATAACGTTACATCATCTATTACAGACCAGATGAAAACATAGACCATTCCCTCGGGATATTCACATAAAACTTTTCAGGAAAAGATGAAAAGTGCATGAGAGTTGAATACACCGTGTTAGATCATAGCAAAATCTGTATTCTAAAAACATATTTTTTTCATACTTTTTTCTCCCAAAAACATGAAGTTTATTGAATTAGCTGCGCCAAGTGGAAATAAAAAGCTTAAAAAATAAGTTTTTGATCTACAAAAAGAAGGAAATTTTCTCATGCATTGCACAAGGTTTGCTCAGATTTTGAAGTTGAGTTTGGGAAGAATGTGGATGGGTGATGTTTGTGGTGCTAGTTAGCCAGGTATAGTTTATTTTGCTTCGAACGGTTGGTTTTATTCGGTACAAAGCCGATTTTTGTATATAGGAAAAAGCTGACCCAAAATAATTAAAGAATACCTACCAGATAAATAAATTATTGTTCTTGTGCTGACATTGACGATTTCATAGAAAATGTATGAGTATGAACAATTTAGTTAGAGGAGGCTCTTATGAAGTCAATTCGGTGGAAACACAAATCATTTTTCCGGCGATATTAAGAGTTTTCCACCGTCCTCTTTTGCTTGCTTTATTTTTCTTCTGTTTCAAAAATTTCCGATTTTTGTTAACTTATAACTAGGTAGGTACTCGTAATTTCGTAAAATAGATAGGTTACAAATTTTCAAATTTTGGCTACATACCTACATATTCCCAGGTTTTCAAACGAAAATTCGTTCAGATAAACTACACCTCTAGCTGGACGGTAGGCACTGTTTAGTCTGTGTCAAATTATAATCTGTGTCTGTTTTTGTGTTTTGACGATAAATATTCACCAAAAAGTGATGATAAAATCAGTGACACTTATGATTTATTAGAAATAACTTAGTGGTCTTAGTTTGGTACCTATAGGTACCTATGAAGAGAACTCTGTGGTATTATACTAGAACCACATCTAATAGGTATTAATTCATAATAAAATTATTAAAAATATTTTAAACAGGGTTTAAAAAGATTTAGGAAATCCTGTTTCCCAACTTCGCTAGATTTTTTTCAGCAAACATAATTTTTAGATAAAAGACACGACCTTGAAACTTATATTTTGGGATTGATCGGGGACTTTTTTGGGAGACTTAAATCTGCATTTCAATGAACCACTACTAGTATTTATTAGGTATTTTAATCTCAACATGACAAGAGTGTTCCAATATTCCTGTCTACCCTGTAAGTAGGGACATCGCTGACCCATAAGCTATATTCTAGATCTAGAGAATGCGGTATCACCCAGAGAATAGCTTGTTTCTAATATCAGCACATTCTATCGTGAAGTTCGGTGTCTAAAATAAAATATGAAAATATTTATTAAATAACAATATTACAAGCTTAACCCTTTTATGTATTAAGCTTGGGTAATAGGCTTTTTCAGAAGGCTCATTCCCGAACTAACTTATAATTCAGACCCTTTGATGTAAAATCATTATAAGTAGGTTTCTAATTGGAAGTGAGACGCATTTGTAACAAGAAATCCCTTGTAGTTTTATGGATTTTAGTTAATTTTGTAATATATTTTCAAATATTCAAAGGGTTAAAATGGTTTGGTATGTTTACAATAGTCATATTTTCAGTGATATAAATTACAAAATATGACATGGTCACAATTTTGGCCTTAGTTCCCACGGATCGGTTCTTGGTTGATTTAAATCTTAGCCATGTGGGATGACAAGGTATTCACCATAACGCTCTAACGGTTTGTTCGATTTTGAGGTATTTATAAGCCACAGTCGATAGGACTGTTAAGGGCCCTTTAAAAGGCCGCACACGGAAGTTACTACAGGTGGAGGGCGAAAGTTACTCCGTTTTCTCAGCGACCCTGTATGATTATGATTATAATAGGGGTGAAATATGTCAACTTTGCAGGAAGAGTAGGGAGAAGGCATTAGAGGGAGGGGAAAAATCTGAAAGTCCGGATTAGTATGCATATAATACGCGGGGGAAGAAAATCTCTCCTTAGTCCTTAATAAACAATCTATGTGTTTATAAGTATTTTATATTCAAATCCCCAAGGAAAACCGGGCTTAATATTTTTTTATTATAATTATTTTTCCATCAGTTTATAATACAAGATAAGCCGTATGCTTTTCTTAGGCTATTATAATATTAAGGGAAACTTTTTTTTTATGGAAAAGGCGTTTAATAAGTTTATAAAGAAGCGTAGTGGGGTTGGAGAAAAAGTTGACGATTTGATTAAGTTGTTATACTCGTAATAGCTTGAGATGATTCTAGTCGCCTGTTCTTATTATCCAAACCTAATTTGAATAATATTAAAAGGAAGTTTAATTGTGTTAAGCATCGTAAAGGCTTGTCACAAATGTCGGTCCCCGATTGATAAACTACGCTAAATTTTATGACTTGACTTGGACTCGAACCAACAACTTCCAGATCTGAAGTCCACAGTACTTTTTTTTTATAGTAGCTAACTGTTATAGATAACACATTTCCAATGTGCCTTACCTACAGTCTACAGTACCACTGGTACCTTCAGTAAGTAAAGTACATCTACTCTTGGTAGCCCATATTAATATCAAAGTCATATGTATTTGACGGGATGCACTTCTGAGGGGTCCCTGATGATATGTCCGTTTGTCTGTTTGTATGATGTCTTGTAGTAACGGACAGGTGTCAGGTGGGATATGGTAAAATGTATACGTAGATGTATGTGTTATGTGTTGTGTGTATGTAAAAAATGATGTGTCTATTATACCTGTAACTAACTTACAAACCTATAACCATTAGATGTGTCTGTTAAGCCTAGATACTCTGTAGAAGTTTACAGAATAAAATTGTAGAATATTATGTTTAGTAAGTTGGAGATCAGTGACGGATAATTTTTTGGGGGCAGAGGAACTTACCTCGGTGGCGTAGTAGACAAGGTGTCAAGGTGCTCCTCTGGTAAATAGGTATAGTAGGTGTCAAGGTGCTCCTCTGGTAAATAGGTAGTAGGTGTCAAGGTGCTCCTCTGGTAAATTGATAGTAGGTGTCAAGGTGTTCCTCTGGTAAATAGGTAGTAGGTGTCAAGGTGCTCCTCTGGTAAATAGGTAGTAGGTGTCAAGGTGCTCCTCTGGTAAATAGGTAGTAGGTGTCAAGGTGCTCCTCTGGTAAATAGGTAGTAGGTGTCAAGGTGTTCCTCTGGTAAATAGGTAGTAGGTGTCAAGGTGCTCCTCTGGTAAAGTTACATCATCTATTACAGACCAGATGAAAACATAGACCATTCCCTCGGGATATTCACATAAAACTTTTCAGGAAAAGATGAAAAGTGCGAGTTTACGAGTAATACACCGTGTTAGATCATAGCAAAATCTGTATTCTAAAAACATATTTTTTCATACTTTTTCCTCCCAAAAACATGAAGTTTATTGAATTAGCTGCGCCAAGTGGAAATAAAAAGCTTAAAAAATAAGTTTTCATCTACAAAAAGAAGGAAATTTTCTCATGCATTGCACAAGGTTTGCTCAGATTTTGAAGTTGAGTTTGGCAAGAATGTGGATGGGTGATGTGCTAGTTAGCCAGGTATAGTTTATTTTGCCTTGAACGGTTGGTTTTATTCGGTACAAAGCCAATTTTTGTATATAGGAAAAAGTTGACCCAAAATCGCTCTTGAAAAAATAATTAAAGAATATCTACCAGATAAATAAAATTCTACTCACATAGAAGAGTGATATGAGATACCAATCAAACCCATTAAAATTATTACCCCGTCTGCCTATGTGCTGATGAAAACATATTCAAAGTACCCTAACACATTCTACATAAGACCTTGGATGGTACAGTTCCCACCAAACTTATTTGGTTGTAAAAATATTACGTGTATGGAGAGGAGTTAAAATAAAAGTTGGACAAGTTATAATAAAAATTTATGGTACGGATAAAAAATACCAAACGTTACGGTCTAAAAAGACGACCCGAAAGTAAGAAATGCAAATAAAAAACAATGCAAAACCCTCCTTTTTGATTTGAATATCGCATAAAATGTTTGTTGGCTTTGTCATTAAAAGTTGGCGGTTGCCACATTAGAAATAGCAACGACATACCAAAACTTGGAACGTGGGTCATTCTGGAAGAGAATGGTAAGCAGGGTTATATATACGAGTACCAACGCTTGAAGGAGAGTGCCATCATGATGGTAAGGCGCAATCGTACGACCACGGGCCAACAGTATTTTTCTCCCGTGAGTGATGTTCAAAGTCCAACAATTACAACAAATAATTCAATTGCCCCATCTACCAATGCAAATAAAAAAACAATGCAAAACCCTCCTTTTTGATTTGAATATCGCATAAAATGTTTGTTGGCTTTGCCATTAAAAGTTGGCGGTTGCCACATTATAAATAGCAACGACATACCAAAACTTGGAACGTGTGGGTCATTCTGGAAGAGAATGGTAAGCAGGGTTCTATACGAGTACCAACGCTTGAAGGAGAGTGCCATCATGATGGTAAGGCGCAATCGTACGACCACGGGCCAACAGTATTTTTTCTCCCGTGAGTGATGTTCAAAGTCCAACAATTACAACAAATAATTCAATTGCCCCATCTACTAACCTACCACAGCTTGATAAAGAATGAAACAATACGTATAGCAATTATTAGATATTATTTAATAATCCACAATTCACTGAGTCAACTCTTAGTGAACTATGACTCATCAATGGGTCCGGCCAACAATAGTAATGAAACTCACATTAACAGAACATGAGTCCAGTGAGTCAGTCAAATTGAAGAACGCCCAATATTGTCCATTGTGGCTTGTCAGATTTGCACAAGTCGATGAAGATACAAGTGCAGAAAAATTGGTGCTCCAAGATTCAAGAGGCCAGAAGTTATTGTTCTTGTGCTGACATTGACGATTTCATAGAAAATGTGTGAGTATGAACAATTTAGTTAGAGGAGGCTCTTATGAAGTCAATTTGGTGGAAACACAAATCATTTTTCCGGCGATTTTTTTTGAGTTTTCCACCGTCACCGTCCGCTTGTGCTTGCTTCATTTTTCTTCTGTTTGATAAAATTTCCGATTTTTGTTAACTTATAACTAGGTACTCGTAATTCGTAAAATAGATAGGTTACAAATTTTCAAATTTTGGCTACACACCTATGTACATATTCCCAGGTTTTCCAACGAAAATTCGTTCAGATAAACTATACCTCTAGCTGGACGGTAGGCACTCTTTAGTCTGTGTCAAATTATAATCTGTGTCTGTTTTTCTGTTTTGACGATAAATATTCACCAAAAAGTGATGATAAAATCAGTGACACTTATGATTTATTAGAAATAACTTAGTGGTCTTAAGTTTGGTAGTACCAAATTGGTACCTATAATACCTATGAAGAGAATTCTGTGGTATACTAGAACCACATCTATTAATTCATAATAAAATTATTAAAAATATTTTAAACAGGGTTTAATTATTGTTCTTGTGCTGACATTGACGATTTCATAGAAAATGTATGAGTATGAACAATTTAGTTAGAGGAGGCTCTTATGAAGTCAATTTGGTGGAAACACAAATCATTTTTCCGGCGATATTAAGAGTTTTCCACCGTCCTCTTGTGCTGGCTTTATTTTTTGTCTCCTGTTTCAAAATTATCCGATTTTTGTCAAGTCAGAGGTATACCTTCTCGTAGGTAATTCGTAAAATGGTATGATTACAAATTTTCAGATTTTGTCTATGTCTACCATATTTCCACTTTTTTCCAACTAAAAATTGTTCAGATATACTACTCGTATACTTACCCTAGTAGATGCACGCACTCTTTAGTCTGTGTCACTCTATTCTATATAGTCTGCGTCTGTTTTTGGGTCTTTCGGTGGATATTCACCAAATGGTAATGATTTATTAGAAATAAGGAAATAGCCTGGTAGGTACCTATCAGGATAACTCTGTGGTATACTAGAATCACATCTATTAATAATAAAATTCTTAAAAATATTTTATACAGGGTGTTCGAAGAGGTAAGAAGGAACACGTCTTTCAATCTTATCATGACGACAGGAGTGTCCCAATATTTCAATCTACCCTGTAAGTAGGGGCATCGTTGACCTATAAGCTAGAGAATGCGGTATCACCCAGAGAATAGCTTGTTTCTAATATCAGCACATTCTATCGTAAAGTTCGGTGTTTAAAATATGAAAATATTTATTATTTATTAAATAACAATATAACAATCTTGTTATATTGTTAACCCTTTTGTGTTTTTAGTGTGGTAATCAGTAAAATACATCTAGTTTTATTAGTTAGATAGGTCATTTCTGGACGTAATTTTAGGAACATTTCCGAACCATTTTGAGGATTCTACAATCTTATTAACCAACAAAATCATCTCAAACCAACTTAGGTTTGTAAGTGAAGTACGAATTTACTTGTTCTTTTGTATATTTTACTCAATATTATAATTTATTTTATTCTCTTCAAAGGGTTAAAATGTGTTGGTATGTCCACATTTTAGTCTTATTTCTAGATTTTCTAGTGGTACCTATAAATTACGAATATGACATGGTCACAATTTTGGCCTTAGTTCCCACGGATCGGTTCTTGGTTGATTTAAATCTTAGCCATGTGGTATGACAAGGTAAGAAGATTGAGGAGATGAAGAAGAAAGCCTCACACTCCTCAAAAATTCGCACTCTTCTTCTTCTGCACCCTCGCCCACCTTTCCCATTTTTCGTCCCCCATTCCAAATTCCCTCACACTCCCTCCTCCCTTTCGTCTTTCTCTCCCTCCTCTCTTCCGTCTTACTTCCCCTCCCTCCTGTAATTCCCCCTCCATTCTGTCTTGTATTCAAATGATTAGACTACAAAGCGTATTATTCATCATTCTTACCTCCCTTTCGCATTATACTCGGTGAGGTGCACCCCTCCTCTCAAAAAATGTGTTTCGTCTTGAACGGGAGAAGAATGAGCCTAGGGGACAAGACGAAGGAGGTGTAGGTGAAAAGAACAAGAGAAGAGAAGAAGTAGGAGAAGGGGGACGAAGAAGAAGAAGAAGAAGAAGAAGAAGAAGAAGAAGAAGAAGAAGAAGAAGAACTCCCTTTCGCATTATACTCGGTGAGGTGCACCCCTCCTCTCAAAAAATGTGTTTCGTCTTGAACGGGAGAAGAATGAGCCTAGGGGAGAAGACGAAGGAGGTGTAGGTGAAAAGAAGAAGAGAAGAAGTAGGAGAAGGGGAACAAGAAGAAGAATAAGAGAAGAAGAAGAAGAAAGAAGAAGAAGAAGAAGAAGAAGAAGAAGAAGAAGAAGAAGAAGAAGAAGAAGAAGAGGAAGAAGAAGAAGAAGAAGAGGAATAAGTAAGAAGAAAAAAAAAGAGGCAGAAGAAGATGAAGAAGAAGCCACCTACCTTTCTTTCCCCTCATTGCACTCCTCTTTCCTCTAATCTCACTTCTGCTTCACTGCATTGGCGGCGTGCCATCAATTTAACTTTATTAACAAATTAGACTCTTGTAGAGGAATCGATTTTTATCAAGTTCAGAAAAGAAGGAAAAGGATTTGAATTCGAATGATTTTTCACCTAATTTAAAAGAAGAAGAGGAAGAAGAAGAAGAAGAGGAGGAAGAAGAAGAAGAAGAGGAAGAAGAAAAAGAAGAAAGAGAAATAAGGAGAAGAAAAAGAAAGAAGGATACATGTTCCAAACTTCCAAATTCTTCAGTAGGTTACATCATTATCTAGATCTAGATGTATTCTCTTCAAGTGTGTGGCATCTCTGAATAGAAACCAAAAGTATGCAATTTGGCAAAATTCGCGGCAAATTTTTGCACAAAAAAAAAAAAAAAAAAAAAAATAAAAAATTTGACAAAAATCGCGGGAAAATTTTCCCGAAAAAAAAAAAAAAAAAAAAAAGAGCAAAAATGAAAGATACCTTACCGAGTCTCGAACTAAAAACTCCCATGGAAGAGGTAGCAAGAAGAAATTTGAAATAAAGATACCTCGACTCTGCTGGGGGAGGCCAAAAACTTTTACTTCACATGTGTATTACTTATTTGATAATAATGAACTTTTGCAAAGGCAAAATTATGACGTCAGATGGAGGGGGGAGCAGACATCCTACTCAGAATCTTCAGTATCATTTCTCCTAATAAGATTATGCTCTGAGCTCGATGCTTTTAGACATACACGGTGGTATCACGAGAATAGAGAAATATACAGGATGGATATCTCTACAAACTCAAAGGTATGAAGACATTTTTGATAGCTGCCTTTGGAAAGCTGAAAGGAGAATAGCTGGAAAGAGGTTTTATTGGCTTGGGCACAGTTGTCATTCCAAATTTCCAGTAGAAGGTGTGACCATTTTTTTGGTAGCTTACCAGCTAGCTTGACAGGGATTGTGCTATGTCTTTATAGTGGTAGGGTTTTCCTGGAGGAGCTCTTATCTTATGGTTTTCTCAATTTCCAGCTTAATAGTAGTGAGTAGAGAGACCCTAGCGCAAGTATGACAGACAGACGGACAGGCCAGTACTCTTCAGGACAAAGTTGTGAATTCTGAAGCACTCTGTATTATCTTGACAGCGTTCGTGGAAAATATGGAGCGAAATTATTCATTATCAACAAGAAAATAATGTGCTGGATGGATTATGAAAGAAGAAAGAACGATAGGGGAAAACAAGATGGAGGAAGACGAAAAGTAAACAAAATATTTAAGACATGCTTTCAGAAAGATGAAAATGATAATTTGCAAAGGAAAACAAGAATGCTGATGGTGTTCACATAATAATTAATGATGATATGAGACATGGAAATAAGAAGACTTATGAAACTGTTATATGAAGAGGGGAAAACAAAATGATTGCTAAGGCTATTAGAAGGAAGAAGAAGAAGATAGAAGAAGAATAATTTGCATTGAAAATGTTCTAACTTTTATGGAATATGCAAGAAAATACTTAAAATTAAAGAAGAAGAAGATTGGAAAATTGTGAACTGTCCATTCCATGAGATCATACACCTTTTCCATCTCTTCAACAAATAATCATCAATGACCTCAAAACCTATACCTAATAGGTATGTATCTAGGTGGGGGAAAAACAAAGGAAAATATATTAGTTTCCAGTTTTCCAAGCGAGAGTGAAGAAAAAGAATCAAGATATTTCCCCAATGTAAAAGTGCCAAAGTTTCACTTCAGTTACGGTCATTCAAACACGGGACACCCCTTCAGTGTATTATTATCACTGAAGTTAAGCGTGGTTGGTATCTGGACGGGCCGTTGGCTTTTTCGGTGCACTCAGCTTCCCGAGGACAATTATCAAGGAGTTGGTTGGCAGACCTTGGCAGTTAAAAAGCTGACTAAGGGTATGAAAGTAATTAGGTATTTATTTTTATTTTTTAATTATTGCTATTTATCAAGAAGGGATGAAATGCTGGTCTTGGACTACAATTTTTTAGCTAAATTGCCTAAATTCCCTTAAGAGATGAGTTATTAATTTTCAACACTATCAGTGCTTTAATCTGTAGAGCTTGAAGAAAATGATTGATTAGAGTCATTAGAGTATTAGAGGGTCAGATAACCACAAGAACTGAAGAGGCATTTCGGGTGTCCCTTGGCTATGATTTTTTTGTGCAAAAGAAAAATAAATTATTTTATTTTCTGGTATGGTTGTTGCCCATAATTTATCGTACGGGAAAATTTGTTTTGTCTGACAAGTAAACAAAAAAAGAGTTCTGATTTTCCCAAACTCCTGGTGGGATCCTGGAAAAGAGTGGGGGGTAAATCAGGTCTTGAGAATTGCTTGTTTTTTAAAGGATTACATGCAAAATAGAACTGGACACTGGACAATCTGGACATAATTATGTAAGGAATTATAGCGTGGAATGTTCCAAGTATTAGTATAACAGACGCACATACCTACATAGATCTTTTGTAAATTGCCGAAATAATGCTGAACTCAGGGACAAGTCAGTGCGGCAATGAAATTAAAAGAACAAATAATCACACACACTTTGAACTATGTATTTGAATCAAAGAACAAATATCACACGCTTTGAACTAATTAAAACAAAGAACCATGAATAGAAATCACAATACCAATTGCAGTGCCAGAAATAAGGGGAACAAACTGCAGTAGCCAAATACCAAAAAATATATTATGTACCTTTGATGGTTACAGTTTCTACTTGGTTCTCTAGAAATATTCTTTGGTTCTCATAGAATGGTGACGCAAGCACAGATGTTGTTTTCCTATTGATATCTTGTAACATTTTTAATATCAATATCATCAATATAATGGATATTGTTATCGGATTGTTTTAATATTGAACATACCTAATGGTTTTATAATTTATATTAATTTTGTACGCAGCCTGACCATGTGGCTCGTGAGAGGCGAGAACGGATTCTATTGCTGTATCCATCCGCTGCCTCAACAACATGGATTCACCTCTTCACTTCGTCGATCGACCATCGATCGTCGACTACACTACATCGAGCGTCGACTACATGTGGACAGGTAGACACAGCTTATGAATATACCAACTCCCGCTCAACAAGTTCATGTTAAAGAGTTAGTTAGTTTCTGAAAATTTATCCGAACAACCTCCAAGCATTCTCCAGGGCTGACTAACATTTGAACATGCACCTGGGACCACGTAAAGGACAATCTATTGAATATTTTTTTGACAAATTTCATCAATATCGAACAAATCGTTCCAAGCTTATGGTGAAATAAATATGTATAGGTAGGTATACCTAAAAAAAAGTTGCTGTGCCAAACAGAAAACTACTCGAGTTAAAACTTACAACTCGTTTCTTTCGTTTACTGATCCACCCTGTATAATTATAGGTATAGTTTATGATGATATTGTATTCTGATTCAAATTGATACTTATTCTTGTTGTTATCGACTGGAAAATCTTCATGGAGCTCTTGATCAGACTCTACCTCTTCAGTCCATCTCTTTATATGAAGTTCTGGTAGTGTAGTTGATAAGGAATTGGATTTGTAACGGAGAGAACTGCTGTTCGAATACAAGCACCGACACAATAAATTAAGTAAGGGGAAGACCGTTTGTAAAGGTGTGTCCACAATCTATACAGAGTAGACGGCCTATCGATAGATGTCGATCGACGGCCAGTCGAGTATCTTTGGACACACGTTAAGTGTAAGATCAACCAGACTGACTTATTCTTCTCACCGTTTTCTTCCTTTTGCTGAATAAGATGTGCTAACATTTTTACGAGTATTGGAACACTAGGTTGGTGTTTTGCATCATCATTGGTTCTTCCAAGTTTTGGGGATATCATTGAGCTATCGGTAGATACTAAACTTCTAACTCAACAGATTAGTGGAGATGATATTTTTACAGTACTTCTTACAACAAATATTAGTGGAGATGTCATTTTTACCGTACTCCTTTCAACAAATTTAATATTAGTGGAGATGTCGATTGCTCCACACTTCATACTAAAGCTATGAGTGGAGACGCCCTTTCCCTCATTCTTCAGGTATTAGTGGAGATGCCACTTTACTCTACATCTAATTCTTTCTTATTATAAGACAATGGTCCTGAAGATGGGATACACAATAATATAATCATGTAAATCAGGGTTGTCCAACCTTAGGGCACCCGAGGGCCGCAAGAGACCAAGGTAGAGAGTTGGCGGGCCGCAAAAACTCAACTCACGGGGGAGGGGGTGGCCTGGTGTAATGTAATTATGATATAATTTTAAATAATTTTATGAAAATATGTAATCACGCAAGACCAAACAGGGTGCCGTTAGAACCTGAGTTACAATAGTACAACTAACTTTTGAGAATAATTTTATGAAAATATGTAATCACGCAAGACCAAACAGGGTGCCGTTAGAACCTGAGTTACAATAGTACAACTAACTTTTGAGTTACTTTTGTCAGGTGGGTTTTCTTGGAACTTTTGGTACAATTTTGTGTAAGTTAGCTATCGATTTTTGTATACAAAAGGATGCTTTATTAAATTCTTCTTATTTACGTACATAGGTATAGGTACGTACATCAAACAACTTTGGTTATTAAATTCTTCTTATTTAGGTACATAGGTATAGGTACGTATGTACATACATCAAACAACTTTGGAAGTTTCCTTGAAATCAGTATATGTTTTTTAGGAAAATAAACAAGTGAAACCACCTATCCCAATTACAAATAAATTGACCATTGTATGTTTTCCCTATAGAAAATAATAATTTTATGAAAATATGTAATCACGCAAGACCAAACAGGGTGTCGTTAGAACCTGAGTTACAAGTACAACCAACTTTTGAGTTACTTTTGTCAGGTGGGTTTTCTTGGAACTTTTGGTACACTTTTGTGTAAGTTAGCTATCGATTTTTGTATACAAAAGGATGCTTTATTAAATTCTTCTTATTTAGGTACATAGGTATAGGTACGTATGTACATACATCAAACAACTTTGGAAGTTTCCTTGAAATCAGTATGTTTTTTAGGAAAATAAACAAGTGAAACCACCTATCCCTTGTCTTCAAATTTTTGACCATTCTAACCTTGCTCCTGAGAGGCCCAAGCTTTTGTCGCACCCTGTCGATTTTGAAACAAATACTTTCAAGTGACAAGATCAAGAAGGAACAAGAATCCCGGTGACATCTTTATGGAGGACAACCTGGCGAAGAGAAACCATAAATAAAAAAATGAAATGGCATGTGAAATAATTTTCTCACTTCATAGCCTGGGTCTGTATACCGAAAATATTTTCGTACTATTGATGGCTTTTTTTTTCTGCCGAGTTTTGCGAGGTGATCAATTAAAATAAATATCAAATGGGTTTCCAAACACCTCCCGTTTCACCTTTTTCCCTGTGGTTAATTTTTATTATGTATTAGGTATTTTTATCTTTTAAATAATAATAATAATAATAATAATAATAATAATAATAATAATAACAAAAATAGTCAAATCAAATCACACCTGAAGTCATGTAAGTTCAGTAATTGGCACAATGGAGTCATCTTTCTAGGAAGTCACATTTAGATGATTAGAATGGTAATTTAGTTAGGTTCGTTGGTAAAATGTAGTACCTGACCTACTTACTCATTTACGTTAGCCAAAGGTTATAGCACTTAGGATGCACCAGTTCTCGACGGGCCACTGAAGCAACTTGGAGTATGGTTGATATCTGGACGGGCGACAATTTGGTACATCACGGGATGCTGGATATTTCGAGATAACCAGCCTGACGAGGAAAATTAAGTTGTTTGAAATCCCAGCAAAAGAGGAGAGACAAAACATTGGTTTGACCTTAGCAATGATTTGAAGGAAGTAGCAGAGTAGGTATTATCAGAGTAGGTATTATTACCTATTGTAGCTTATTATTTATTTATTTCACACTTTTTGGACTTAGTACACAAATATTTCACCTGTACTGAGTCAGAAAGTTGAGTTGGTATTTCTCCCTCGTTTTCGGGGGCCCAAGGTTGAGACACATCCATACAGAAAAAATAAATAAATAAAAGAAATGAAAACAAAATAGCAAGAATTTTGAATAAAATTTATGTTCGACGCAAAAAATGTGAGCGAAATTTTTTGCGAAGAAAAAACCCGAAGATAATGATGATTTATAAAGTTCAACTTTGAAGTACAAAGAGGACTGTCGCGTATTGTTTTCAAGACAAAACAAGTAAATCAAAATTTCAAACTTCTTCAAACACAGTGTTTGTTCACAATGCAAAGCGAAAAATATTCCTGATCTACGTACCAACTACCAAAACATAGCACAATAATAATTGACGCTTTGTAGAGAAGAAGGACAGAAACCGGGAAATAAGTGATGATTTTAAGGAAATCCAAGTGATTGTAAATCGGAATTCTGTAACAAAATCTCACACTAATTCGGATTTTTACGTGGGTAGGTGCTGAAGATTTTCGACTTTGCCAGGAATGGAACCCGGGAATGCCGGGTTACAAGCTTAGTGTGAATGATTCCTGATGAATCCCGAAGTTGGACAACAAAATCAGATGTTTTGTGTGTAATAGAAACCTGAGATATGAAAAACAGCTGTTTCATTACTACAAAATACGTAAAAGCCATAAAACAAAGTCATAATCATTCCTAGGAGAAAAAAAAAATAAATAAAAAACAGTACTAATAACATGAGCCGACACTAGCAACACGCCTTGTGATGCGCGCATTACAAATATTTGTATATGCTTTTTGTCTCCAGGTTTTTTTTTTTAACTTTATCTTTATCATCTCTTTATTTTATAGATATTATTAAATTTTATTAAATAAAATGATCAATTTTTTACTTCCCCGACCTTTGTTTTCTTTTTCTGTCTCCCAGCACTTGGGATTTTTTTTCAAAGGTCCTTTAAAGGTCTTGTCAGTTCTGTTAGAAATAAAAATAATCTGTTTTAAAACTTACTCCTCTTTTCCATGCAATCTATCAATTCTCATACTTACTAAAATAATGTGAATTTGTGAAAGTTTGCTTCAATGACACTTGTTTCAATATCTGCTACTCTGGCTACTTTGCTATGCAATCAATTTTGCCTAATAATTACCGAGATATTTTTATTTATTTACACGCTAAGCATCAAGGCCATGTGTGAATTACCGAGATAGATTTAAAGTATTTATACTAATTTGTATTCAGGCTAAATTCTAGGTAAGTATACTTAGGTACATCATGACTATGGCTTTCTTTAGAATTTTAGACTGTCAGCCTATTAGTAGAAGATCAATTACTCAGATTACACTAACAGGTTGAGGAAGACTTGGGAAAGTGCTCTGAAGTTCTTCGAGTGCATAGATTATTTTATTTTTTGTCATACATTTTGTTTCTTCAGGTCAGATAAAAATATATTTTAATTAGGTCCTGCATTTACCTTTGGGAAACCATTCAATATACAAGAACAATATAAAATTTATTGTATACGAGAGTCATGTGATTGTTTTCGATTTGTTAATAATTTTTTGATCGTCTCTGAGTTACAGGGTGGACTAAATTATATTTGTAGGCTATGGAATTACCTTTTTTTTTTTAATTAGGTCCTGCATTTACCTTTGGGAAACCATTCAATATACAAGAACAATATAAAATTTATTGTATACGAGAGTCATGTGATTGTATTCGATTTGTTAATAATTTTTTGATCGTCTCTGAGTTACAGGGTGGACTAAATTATATTTGTAGACTATGGAATTACCTTTTTTTTAAAGAGGTTTGATAGAGGGAACTGTAACAACGGAGGTCTTATAGTCCCTAAATCAAAGAAGAAGGAGGAGAGGGGATGATAGGGGAAACCCAGCTGTTCCCAGAACGAATCTTAACTGTTAGAATAAAGTTCGCCACGGGCGGGAATCGAAGCCACAACCCGGCCCTTGCAAGCCAGGCGAGCTACATTCCAAGCTGGCCTGGAGAAATTTAGGATTGCATTTCAAAATAGTACCTAGATAAGTATAACCCTGAATAACTAGCTTAGCATTTTTGTTATTAGAAATATGTCCAACGTTTGTGGATAATTTTGTTCTTTACAATGACATCAACTAACATTACAATTTAATAAGAATATATTATGACATTGTGAATTGTATTTTAATGGATAAATAGTAGATAAGTATAACCCTGAATAACTAGCTTAGCATTTTTGTTATTAGAAATATGTCCAACGTTTGTGTATACCAGATTGGGTGTTACAGGTATTGATCAAAGATATTGGAATAGTCATATCAAACCGGGTCTGTCTTTAAAAAGGAAGATTTCTATTAAAAATAATGTCAACGATAAATTAATTTTATATCATTTTTTGTTTGTTTTAAAAATCTCAGTTTATGTGAGAGAATTAAAAACCTATATTTATTGAAGCTTGAACAAAGTTATTGGAGTTTTGGTTCCTTATATTGATTTTAGGGTTTGATTAATTTATTATAAAGATAGGTGATGATAGGGGAAACCCAGCTGTTCCCAGAACGAATCTTAACTGTTAGAATAAAGTTCGCCACGGGCGGGAATTGAACCCACAACCCGGCCCTTGCAAGCCAGGTGAGCTACATTCCAAGCTGGCCTGGAGAAATTTTGGATTGCATTTTAAAATAGTAGATAAGTATAACCCTGAATAACTAACTTAGCATTTTTGTTATTAGAAAGTTTAGTTTGTGTACCAGATTTGGTGTTACAGGTATTGATCAAAGATATTGGAATAGTCATATCAAACCAGGTCTGTCTTTAAAAAGGAAGATTTCTATTAAAAATACCTAATGTCAACGATAAATTAATTTTATATCATTTTTTGTTTGTTTTAAAAATCTCAGTTTATGTGAGAGAATTAAAAATCTATATTTATTGAATCTTGAACAAAGTTATTGGAGTTTTGGTTCCTTATATTGATTTTAGAGTTTGATTAATTTATTATAAATATAGGTCAAAAATCTATATTTATTGAATCTTGAACAAAGTTATTGGAGTTTTGGTTCCTTATATTGATTTTAGAGTTTGATTAATTTATTATAAAGATAGGTGTACCTCTGTCCATAGACTTTATTATTTTATTGTTGGAGCCTGTATTTGATATCGTAGACTCTATTGTAGAGTTAGTACTTTTCTTAGAATGTTCAAAACTATCAGGGGCTTTCTTGTTTTTATCAGATTGATAAATCATAAAATCAAACACATAAAATTGAAATTTTCGTACCTTCCGTACCTTTTTTATGTGTTCTAGTTTTGAGCCCTGATTTTCAAAATTTTAATAGCTCTTTGAAAAATGAATTAAAGAAAAAATTAAGGTTAGTCTAGGACTCTGGGCCCTTTTGATTGCATTATAAAAGTCTAACAACCGATTTACCGATTTTGATGGAAAACGTTTCAGCGTCTAACTTAGAACAACTTTAGCCCCCTCCCGTCTCAGTAAACAGCTGAATTCTAGGAGAAAGTCCCTTTTGCCCCAGAATTCAGCAATTTAAGACTTATATTTGGGCCGCAGAATCCGAAGATAAACCAACTGCCCAGTCCATTACTTGCAACACGAGAACACCAGAAAGTAACCCGTTGAAATATTTGCAATCGAAAAGCGAGTACAAATTTTTGTCGATGGTGGGATTCGAACCCAGGACCTTCTGCATGACAAGCAAGCGCGTTACCACTGGACCAACCGTGCCCCACTGGACCAACCGTATTTGATGGTATAAGTTTATTTTAATAAATTGGTTTAATTATTTATTATTATAACTCAATGTACATAAATAACTAATACAGGATTACAGACCAATGTCTACATTCTCTAAAATTCAACCTATGTAGATTAGATAGGTTCCGATGCTTTCAAAAAAATTTACGTCCCTCATCGGAACTTCTTGAAATTCAAAGCTGAGGTACGTTACGTACGTACGTACGTTACGTACAGACCATGGGCTAAAAATCACTTTTTTGACATCAGGGGATCCCAAAACGGATATTTCCAACCATTTCCCGATTTTGAAAATTTGGACCGATTGCAATACTTTCATTACTAGTATAGCTCCGCTATACTGTAGTAATAGAAAGTAAAAAGGACCTTATTATAGACTTTTCCTGTTTTACTCTGAACATTATTGTTTTTGTTCTTCGATTTGTCCCCACCTTTTAAGTAGATAGGTACCTATATTTTCCATTTTTTTCTTTCGAGGAATTAATTCATTTTGTATGTTCTTTGAAATAAAGCGATCACTGAAGTTGGGCAATGCTGTACGTGGTTGGTATCTGAAAGAATTTGATCGGACACATCATGTGTTGCTATCTCAAGGATCTTACCGACATACATCAAGGTCAAAACTAGAAATTTTAAGAAATAGTCAGCAGCAATGAACAACAGACGCTAGATCAAATTTGTGAATGAAGATATTAGTGGAGATGTTATTTGCACCAAACATTTGAACTATGATATTAGTGGAGATGTCATTTGCACCGAACATTTGAATTATGATATTAGTGGAGATGTTATTTGCACCAAAGATTTGAATTATGATATTAGTGGAGATGTCATTTGCACCGAACATTTGAATTATGATATTAGTGGAGATGTTATTTGCACCAAACATTTGAATTATGATATTAGTGGAGATGTCATTTGCACCAAACATTTGAATGAAGATGGGTACCCACCATGCAGTGAATATTCAAATCGAATTTTCATTAAAAGAAATACTGAAATTTCATTCATATTGCAGTGAATATTCAAAATTTCAAATCGAATTTTCATTAAAAGAAATACTGAAATCTCATTCATACGAGCCCAATACTTATGGCTTTTTATGTAAATTATCGAAAAACGAAAAGTGCAATTTGTGGTGATGTGGTGAAGTACCTACAACACAACAACCTCTCAGCATAACTCACTGGAAACATCATCTGGGCAGATTATATCCTCCATAAACATGTCTCCGTTATTTACTGGTACCTATTTGAAGACTTTTTTGTAAGAAGGCCTATAAAATACTCTGAGTCCTTTTTACGTAAAACGGTCTTTCAGATACTGTCAGAAATCTAGTGCAAAGTAATGTTCATGCTTTCATTGTGCACGGAGATCCGGGAGTTTTTTTGTAAAATCTTTGAAATAGGTAGTAGGTACCTATTGTTTGTAATAAAATCTAAATATCTAAAGCTTGGAGGGTAGTATGTCAGTCTTGAAAGCGCTAGGTCTCAGGTTCGATTCCCTCCCGGGCTGTCAGAAGTCTAGTGCAAAGTAATGTTCATGCTTTCATTGTGCACGGAGATCCGGGAGTTTTTTTGTAAAATCTTTGAAATAGGTACCTATTGTTTGTAATAAATCCAATTTTCTAAAGCTTGGAGGGTAGTATGTCAGCCTTGAAAGCGCTAGGTTTCGGGTTCGATTCCCTCCCGGGGCGGATTTTATGCTAAAAAGATATGTAAGCTTCGTTCTCGGAACGGCTGGCTTCCTCCTATCCTGTCTTCCTACTCTCTTCGTTTTCGGGACGATAAGACCTCAGCAGCTACAATTCCCTGTATCACAACCTCTTTAAAAAATCTTCAATCTCTTTTCCTCAAAGCTCATTTTTTGTTGGGGGTCCTTCTCCGTTCTTGTTGTTATCGACTGGAAAATCTTCATGGAGCTCTTGATCAGACTCTACCTCTTCAGTCCATCTCTTTATATGAAGTTCTGGTATTGTATAAGTTGATAAGGAATTGGATTTGTAACGGAGAGAACTGCTGTTCGAATACAAGCACCGACACAATAAATTAAGTAAGGGGAAGACCGTTTGTAAAGGTGTGTCCACAATCTATACAGAGTAGACGGCCATCGATAGATGTCCATCGACGGCCAGTCGAGTATCTTTGGACACGTTAAGTGTAAGATTCTTTATTATTCTCTATTACTTTTTACTTTCCTTTTACATTTCATTTTATTTTTTTTTCTACTGTATTTGATTGTTGTTTGTGTTTTGTTTGGTTTTAGTGTAGGTATTTTTTTCTATTGTCATTTTTGTATAAAGGGTTAAAGGTCCCGGAAATAAATAAATAAGATCAACCAGACTGACTTATTCTTCTTACCGTTTTCTTCCTTTTGCTGAATAAGATGTGCTAACTTCACTGAGATGCTACAGAGATATTTTTACGAGTATTGGAACACTAGGTTGGTGTTTTGCATCATCATTGGTTCTTCGAAGTTTTGGGGATATCATTGAGCTATCGGTAGATACTAAAGTTCTAACTCACAAACATTTGAATGAAGATAGGTACCTACCATGCAGTGAATATTCAAAATTTCAAATCGAATTTTCATTAAAAGAAATACTGAAATCTCATTCATACGAGCCCAATACTTATGGCTTTTTATGTAAATTATCGAAAAACGAAAAGTGCAATTTGTGGTGATGTGGTGAAGTACCTATATCACAACAAATTCTATTGCTGTATCCATCGCCTCAACAACATAGATTCACCTCTTCACTTCGTCGATCGACCATCGATCGTCGACTACACTACATCGCGCGTCGACTACATGTGGAGCGTCGACTACATGTGGACACAGCTTATGAATATACTAACCCCCGCTCAACAAGTTCATGTTTAAGTGTTAGTTAGTTTCTGAAAATGATCGATCCGAACAGCCTCCAAGCATTCTCCAGGACTGACTAACATTTGAACATGCACTTGGTAGACCAGGGACCACGTAAAGGACAATCTATTGAATATTTTTTTTGACAAATTTCATCAATATCGAACAAATCGTTCCAAAGTTATGGTGAAATAAATATGTATAGGTAGGTATACCTAAAAAAAAGTTACTGTGCCAAACAGAAAACTACTCGAGTTAAAACTTATAACTCGTTTCTTTCACGACCAAAGTAACAGAATCGGATTTACGATATTGTTGTTCAGTAAAATATTGATGTTCGACATCAGACTGTATTTCCTGTTTTCAAATTCAGTTATTTGTGTACTTAATGTCATTTGAATATTATTTTGAGTCACACGCGATCTGTCAAACAGGTGATAATTTCCGAAAAGTTCATGTGCCTGCACCTTGAGTCTGCGCTGATTTGCATATTCCTGGAATCAAGGATAAAAACATCACATTTGCCATGAAATGAGGAATCTGTGGACAGAGGAGGAGATATAAAAGAAGAATTGGTTGGGTAGAAGAGCTCACAGACGTGAGAATCCTGCCAATGAATAAAGAGAGAAAGAAAAAAAAACTAGGGACCTCAAAACATGTTTTGGCACTTTGGGACCATCGAAAATTTGACCCGATTACATTACTTTCCTTCCTATAGGATAAGGAAAGTAAAATCTGTAGGGAGTAGGTTGGTATGGTTTCGAATGTGATTGACGGTCGGGTGGGTTGAACAACATAAAAATGCCAAGTTTTCAGTACCTACCTTATAACCCAAAAGATTGTGATTCCAGGGGTTCCCCACTTAGTTTCTATCCCTACGCCTCTGATTCATGCAATGGTATTGAACCTCAAGCTCACAGAGGTACCAGTGCTATAATTTAGTTTAATTATTTACTTATTGTTTAATTGTCGTCTGGTGTAGTTTATATACTGGCTGGTCTTCAGCAACATCTGCATACTGTTACTGAGTATGGTACGCCATGTACAACTATGTATGTATATTGCATAAGTACATTAACACAACAACCTCTCAGCATAACTCACTGGAAACATCATCTGGGCAGATTATATCCTCCATAAACATGTCTCCGTTATTTACTGGTATTTGAAGACTTTTTTGTAAGAAGGCCTATAAATACTCTGAGTCCTTTTTACGTAAAACGGTCTTTCAGATACTGTCATTTACTGGTATTTGAAGACTTTTTTGTAAGAAGGCCTATAAATACTCTGAGTCCTTTTTACGTAAAACGGTCTTTCAGATACTGTCAGAAGTCTAGTGCAAAGTAATGTTCATGCTTTCATTGTGCACGGAGATCCGGGAGTTTTTTGTAAAATCTTTGAAATAGGTACCTATTGTTTGTAATAAAATCCAAATATCTAAAGCTTGGAGGGTAGTATGTCAGCCTTGAAAGCGCTAGGTTTCGGGTTCGATTCCCTCCCGGAGCGGATTTTATGCTAAAAAGATAAGCTTCGTTCTCGGAACGGCTGGCTTCCTCCTATCCTGTCTTCCTACTCTCTTCGTTTTCGGGACGATAAGACCTCAGCAGCTACAGTTCCCTGTATCACAACCTCTTTAAAAAATCTTCAATCTCTTTTCCTCAAAGCTCAATTTTTGTTGGGGGTCCTTTTCCATTTTCCTTCTTCAGAAGCAACTTTTATAAGATTAACTTTTTCCCGAAGAAAGGAAGAAAAAAAGAGAAGAGGAAAACTTGTTTTCTTATCCTCTTCCGAGTTTCTATTAGTGGAGGTGCCAAATTACTGGACAGTATAGAAAGGTTGGTGGAGATGCCAGAACACTGAACCTCTCTACGAATTTTTATTAGTGGAGATGTCAAAACAGTGTATTCACTGTACAGAAATATTTAATGATAAATGGAGACGCCAAGGAAGAGCTAGATTATAATGCAGAGAAGGAAAAGAAAATAATAATTAGAAAGGGGAGTAGAGAAGGATGGAGAAGAAGAAGAAGAATATTAAGAGGGAGAAGAGGAGAAATAAGGGGATGGATGAGGAAATGAGGACGAAGAATTTAGGAAGAGAAACGAGAAGGAAAAGAAAATAATAATTAGAAAGGGGAGTAGAGAAGGATGGAGAAGAAGAAGAAGAAGAAGAAGAGAGAAGGAAAAGAAAATAATAATTAGAAAGGGGAGTAGAGAAGGATGGAGAAGAAGAAGAAGAAGAAGAAGAAGAAGAAGAAGAAGAAAAATATTAAGAGGGAGAAGAGGAGAAATAAGGGGATGGATGAGGAAATGAGGACGAAGAATTTAGGAAGAGAAATAGCGAGAAAGAAGAGGAAAAAGATTAGAATATTATAACATAAATCCCTCAGCTTTAATATAAAAAGAAAAGCGCGCATAACTTTATACTGCATTGTGATTAATTACGGAGAAAATGTTTAATGTAAGTAAAAAAATAATAATGTTGATGATAATGATGGTAATTTTCAAGAACAAAACAAATTTGCAAGGGAGACATGAAAAATGTAACCTTTTTTCCAGAGTTTTTAGACGGAGGGAAATTTCGGTGAATTCAGCAGCCTGTTTTTCCTGTTTAAAAAATAATAATGTTGATGATAATGATGGTAATTTTCAAGAACAAAACAAATTTGCAAGGGAGACATGAAAAATGTAACCTTTTTTTCCAGAGTTTTTAGACGGAGGGAAATTTCGGTGAATTCAGCAGCCTGTTTTTCCTGTTAAAAAGAACAAATAATCACACACACTTTGAACTATGTATTTGAATCAAAGAACAAATATCACACGCTTTGAACTAATTAAACCAAAGAATCATCAATAGAAATCACAATACCAATTGCAGTGCCAGAAATGCAGTAGCCAAATGCCAAATAATATGTACCTTTGATGGTTACAGCGAATATACAAATTGAACTCTTGTAGAGATATTGATTTTTATCGATTCTACAAGAAGAAGAAAAAGAAGAAGACGAAAAAGAAGAAGAGGAAGAAGAAGAAGGATTTGAATTTGAATGATATTTCACTTAATTTAAAAGAAGAAGGAGAAGAAAACGAAGACAAAGAAGAACTTAAGACGAAGAAGAAAACCAAGAAGTAAGAAGAATACGAAGAAAGAAGAAAAAAAGAAGGATAGGTACATGTTCCAAATTCTTCAGTAGGTTACATCATTATCTAGATGTATTCTCTTCAAGTGTGTGGCATCTCTGAATAGAATTAACCAAAAGTATGCAATTTGGCAAAATCCGCGGCAAATTTTTGCACGAAAAAAAACTAAGCAAAAATGAAAGATACGTTTCCGAGTCTCGAACTAAAAACTCCCATGGAAGAGGTAGCAAGAAGAAATTTGAAATAAAGATACCTCGACTCTGCTGGGGGAGGCCAAAAACTTTCACTTCACATGTGTATTACTTCTTTGATAATAATGAACTTTTGCAAAGGCAAAATTATGACGTCAGATGGAGGGGGAGCAGACATCCTACTCAGAATCTTCAGTATCATTTCTCCTAATAAGATTATGCTCTGAGCTCGACGCTTTTAGACATACACGGTGGCATCACGAGAATAGAGAAATATACAGGATGGATACCTCTACAAACCCAAAGGTATGAAGACATTTTTGATAGCTGCCTTTGGAAAGCTGAAAGCAGAAAGAGGTTTTATTGGCTTGGGCACAGTTGTCATTCCAAATTTCCAGTAGAAGGTGTGACCATTTTTTTGGTATCTAACCAGCTACATTGACAGGGATTGTGCTCTGTCTTTATAGTGGTAGGGTTTTCCTGGAGGAGCTCTTCTCTTATGGTTTTCTCAATTTCCAGCTTAACAGTAGTGAGTAGAGAGACCCTAGCGCAAGTATGACAGACAGACGGACAGGCCAGTACTCTTCAGGACAAAGTTGTGAATTCTGAAGCACTCTGTATTATCTTGACAGCGTTCGTGGAAAATATGGAACGAAATTATTCATTATGAACAAGGAAATAATGTGCTGGATGGATTATGAAAGAAGAAAGAACGATAGGGGAAAACAAGATGGAGGAAGACGAAAAGTAAACAAAACATTTAAGACATGCTTTTAGAAAGATGAAAATGATAATTTCCAAAGGAAAACAAGAATGCTGATGGTGTTCACATAATAATGAATGATGATATGAGACATGGAAATAAGAAGACTTATGAAACTGTTACATGAAGAAGGGAAAAACAAAGTGATTGCTTTAAATACATATCAGAAGGAAGAAAGGGAGGAGACGCCAAAAACACTGGACAATAGAGAAATTACAAGACTGGATACGTTTTTGTGTAGACCCTTTTTTCAGCCCAATAAAAATATTAATTAAAAATTATTCAGTCTGATTTTCAAAATTTTAATAGCTCTTTGAAAAATTAATTAAAGAAAAAATGAAGGTTAGTCTAGGACTCTATAGGCCCTTTTGATTATATTATAAAAGTCTAACAACCGATTTACCGATTTTGATGGAAAACGTTTCAGCGTCTAACTTAGAACCCGTCTCGGTAAACAGCTAAATTCTAGGAGAGAGTCCCTTTTGCCCCAGAATTCAGCAATTTAAGACTTATATTTGGGCCGCAGAATCCGAAGATAAACCAACTGCCCAGTCCATTACTTTTGTTTCGTCACTGACCCTTTCAAACATTTCCATTCAATTCCCCCTTATATTTTTTGTCACCAATATAAACAGCTTTAGATTTTTTCTTTCTTTTTTAAAATTAAAAAAAAAAACAGTTCTTTTTTCCTGAGTTTTAATCGGATTACAATATAATAATAAAATAAAAAAGGACCTTATTATAGACTTCAGGATTTTCCTGTTTTACTCTGAACATTATTGTTTTTGTTCTTCGATTTTTTCCCCACCTTTTAAGTAGATAGGTACCTATATTTTCCATTTTTTTTCTTTCCAGGAATTAATTCATTTTGTATGTTCTTTGAAATAAAGCGATCACTGAAGTTGGGCAATGCTGTACGTGGTTGGTATCTGAAAGGATTTGATCGGACACATCGTGTGCTGCTATCTCAAGGATCTTACCGACATACATCAAGGTCAAAACTAGAAATTTTAAGAAATACCTAGTCAGCAGCAATGAACAACAGACGCTAGATCAAATTTGTGAATAAAGATACCTATTAGTGGAGATGTTATTTGCACCAAACATTTATTATTATTATTTTTTTTATTTTTTACAATTACAAACGGGACAGGCCCTTTACTATCTAAGATACAATATTTGCCCTACCTATCAAAACTAAAAACTAACCTAGAAAAACAAAGTACATT
Source organism: Diaphorina citri (assembly GCF_000475195.1). NCBI lineage: Eukaryota > Metazoa > Arthropoda > Insecta > Hemiptera > Psyllidae > Diaphorina > Diaphorina citri. Next base: position 94,077 of record NW_007377982.1, on the reverse strand, counting down.
AAAAAAAAAGAAAAAAAATCATAATTTGAATTACGATATTAGTGGAGATGTTATTTGCAGAGTAATAATAAATAAGTTAAAAAAAAAAAAAAATAAATAATAAAAATAGTCAAATCACAGATCACACCTGAAGTCATGTAAGTTAAGAAAATGGCAAAATGGAGTCATCTTTCTGGGAAAGTCACATTTAGATGATTAGTATGGTACTTTAGTTAGGTTCGTTGGTAAAATGTAGTACCTGACCTACTTACTCATTTACGTTAGCCAAAGGTTATAGCACGTAGGATGCACGAGTTCTCGATGGGCCACTGAAGCAACTTGGAGTATGGACCATACTCCAAGTTGATATCTGGACGGGCGACAATTTGGTACATCACGGGACATTTGGTACATCATATTTCGAGATAACCAGCCTCACGAGAAAAATTGAGTTGTTTGAAATCCCAGCAAAAGAGGCGAGACATAAAATTTGGTTTGACCTTAGCAATGATTTGAAGGAAGTTAGCTATTTTAGCTGTATTCTATTGTTCGGTGTAGCTTATTATGTATTTATTTCACACTTTTTGGACTTAATACACAAATATTTCACCTGTACTGAGTCGGAAAGTTGAGCAGGTATTTCTCCCTCGTTTTCGGGGGCCCAAGGTTGAGACACATCCATACAGAAAAAATAAATAAATAAAATAAATGAAAACAAAATAGCAAGAATTTTGAATAAAATTTATGTTCGTCGCAAAAAATGTGAGCGAAATTTTTTGCGAAGAAAAAACCCGAAAATAATGATGATTTATAAAGTTCAACTTTGAAGTACAAAGAGGACTGTCGCGTATTGTTTTCAAGACAAAACAAGTAAATCAAAATTTCAAACTTCTTCAAACACAATGTTTGTTCACAATGCAAAGCGAAAAATATTCCTGATCTACGTACCAACTACCAAAACATAGCACAATAGTAATTGACGCTTTGTAGAGAAGAAGGACAGAAACCGGGAAATAAGTGATGATTTTAAGGAAATCCAAGTGATTGTAAATCGGAATTCTGTAACAAAATCTCACACTAATTCGGATTTTTACGTGGGTAGGTGCTGAAGATTTTCGACTTTGCCAGGAATGGAACCCGGGAATGCCGGGTTACAAGCTTAGTGTGAATGATTCCTGATGAATCCCGAAGTTGGACAACAAAATCAGATGTTTTGTGTGTAATAGAAACCTGAGATATGAAAAACAGCTGTTTCATTACTACAAAATACGTAAAAGCCATAAAACAAAGTCATAATCATTCCTAGGAGAAAAAAAAAATAAATAAAAAACAGTACTAATAACATGAGCCGACACTAGCAACACGCCTTGTGATGCGCGCATTACAAATAAATTGACCATTGTATGTTTTCCCTATAGAAAATAATAATTTTATGAAAATATGTAATCACGCAAGACCAAACAGGGTGTCGTTAGAACCTGAGTTACAAGTACAACCAACTTTTGAGTTACTTTTGTCAGGTGGGTTTTCTTGGAACTTTTGGTACACTTTTGTGTAAGTTAGCTATCGATTTTTGTATACAAAAGGATGCTTTATTAAATTCTTCTTATTTAGGTACATAGGTATAGGTACGTATGTACATACATCAAACAACTTTGGAAGTTTCCTTGAAATCAGTATGTTTTTTAGGAAAATAAACAAGTGAAACCACCTATCCCTTGTCTTCAAATTTTTGACCATTCTAACCTTGCTCCTGAGAGGCCCAAGCTTTTGTCGCACCCTGTCGATTTTGAAACAAATACTTTCAAGTGACAAGATCAAGAAGGAACAAGAATCCCGGTGACATCTTTATGGAGGACAACCTGGCGAAGAGAAACCATAAATAAAAAAATGAAATGGCATGTGAAATAATTTTCTCACTTCATAGCCGGGGTCTGTATACCGAAAATATTTTCGTACTATTGATGGCTTTTTTTTCTGCCGAGTTTTGCGAGGTGATCAATTAAAATAAATATCAAATGGGTTTCCAAACACCTCCGGTTTCACCTTTTTCCCTGTGGTTAATTTTTATTATGTATTAGGTATTTTTTTTTAACAGTTTGACAGAGGGAACTGGGTCTTGTCGTCCCGAAATCGAAGAGAGAAGGAAGACAGGAAAGGAGAAAGCCTGCCGTTCCGAGAACGAACATTATCCCATCAGGATAAAATCCGCCCCGGGCGGGAATCGAACCCGCGGCCTAGCGCTTACAAGGCAGACGCACTACCAACCAAGCTAACTAGGCTGGCTGTATTAGGTATTTATTTTCAGGTTTGATATAGGGAGATTAGTAGATTCGTGGAAGCTTAACCCATCCTTTAGGGCTGATTCCTAGCTAAGCTCGAAGATTTGGGCGATTTTCAGAAGTTTTTTAGTTTTATAGTTAAGTTCATATCGTCCCGAAAGCGAAGAAACAAGACTAGCGCTTACAAGGCAGACGCACTACCAACCAAGCTAACTAGGCTGGCTGTATTAGGTATTTATTTTCAGGTTTGATATAGGGAGATTGGTAGATTCGTGGAAGCTTAACCCACCCTTTAGGGCTGTTTGCCCCTACACCTAAGCCTCGGAGTGGGCTTTTTGTGTATGGAATTAAGCTGATTCCTAGCTAAGCTCGAAGATTTGGGCGATTTTCAGAAGTTTTTTAGTTTTATAGTTAAGTTCTTATCGTCCCGAAAGCGAAGGAAGAAGATAGGATAGGAGAAAGTCAGCCTCTCCGAGAACGAATCTTATTTGTATTGGATAGAATCCGCCGCGGACGGAAATCGAACCCGCGACCTAGCGCTTGCGAAGAAGACGCGCTAAAGCTAACTAGGCTGGCAACATTTCTTTAGATCGGGCGAAATGACACCGTTGATTCATGTGAGCCACGGGCCTGATTTTTGGTCTGTCACAAGTTTTTTTTTTTTTTTCTTCTTTCTTGTATTGAACATGAAAGACCCGAATTCTATGCAGGAACAAATACTTGCACGTCAATCAAGCATTTGGCTATGGGTTGTTTATCACTCAAATTACTGATTTAAATGTTAAAACACTAACAAAAACTTGCACGTCAATCAAGCATTTGGCTATGGGTTGTTTATCACTCAAATTACTGATTTAAATGTTAAAACACTTTTTTTTTGTCACTAGGTAGGTACGTAGCTAGTAGGTACGTATATTATTTTGAACCTGGACTGCATTCCTGAAAGCTATACTTTACAACTTTGCACTTCACGCTTTGCAAAAAATGACGTCACAACGATAACTGTTATGGTTGTGTAGGAACAAATACTTGCACGTCAATCAAGCATTTGGCTATGGGTTGTTTATCACTCAAATTACTGATTTAAATGTTAAAACACTTTTTTTGTCACTAGGTAGGTACGTAGCTAGTAGGTACGTATTATTTTGAACCTGAACTGCATTCCTGTGAAAGCTATACTTTACAACTTTGCACTTCACGCTTTGCAAAAAATGACGTCACAACGATAACTGTTATGGTTGTGTGAGGATTTTAAAGGGTTTTCATCTGTAACATTACGTCATAACTTTCGTCAAATCAGCACACTCAGCTGTTTGAAATTCTAGCGAAAAATGAAAGGACTTCTACTGATATAAAGTACTCTATGAACTTAGCATTTGAAAGATGGTTCATATCAAGGTTTTTCTCAAGCTATGTCCACACAAAGTCGACGAGGTGGAACTTTGTTGTCTATGTGTGGATTTTGGACACAGCTTTAGGCATTTGCTGGAAGAAACAAACAGCCATCCTGGATTGTTCATAATTTCTTGATCTCTTCTGCCCTGAGTGTTGAAAACATGACTTTATACATAATTATGTACCTACTATATAGATTTCTACTTGGTTCTCTAGAAATATTCTTTGGTTCTCATAGAATGGTGACGCAAGCACAGATGTTGTTTTCCTATTGATATCTTGTAAGATTTTTAATATCAATATCATCAATATAATGGATAGATATTGTTATCGGATTGTTTTAATATTGAACATACCTAATGGTTTTATAATTTATATTAATTTTGTACGCAGCCTGACCATGTGGCTCGTGAGAAGTGAGAACGGATTCTATTGCTGTATCCATCGCCTCAACAACATAGATTCACCTCTTCACTTCGTCGATCGACCATCGATCGTCGACTACACTACATCGAGCGTCGACTACATGTGGACACAGCTTATGAATATAGCAACTCCCGCTCAACAAGTTCATGTTAAAGTGTTAGTTAATTTCTGAAAATGATCGATCCGAACAGCCTCCAAGCATTCTCCAGGGCTGACTAACATTTGAACAAATGAACATGCACCTGGTAGGCCAGGGACCACGTAAAGGACAATCTATTGAATATTTTTTTGACAAATTTCATCAATATCGAACAAATCGTTCCAAGGTTATGGTGAAATAAATATGTATAGGTGGGTATACCCAAAAAAAAGTTGCTGTGCCAAACAGAAAACTACTCGACTTTAAAACTTACAACTCGTTTCTTTCGTTTACTGATCCACCCTGTATAATTATAGGTATAGTCTAGGATGATAATGTATTCTGATTCAAATTGATACTTATTCTTATTGTTATCGACTGGAAAATCTTCGTGGAGCTCTTGATCAGACTCTATATACCTCTTCAGTCCATCTCCTCCTCTTTATGATTTTCTGGTGGTGTAGTTGATGAGGAATTGGATTCGTAACCGAGGGGACTGTCGTTCGAATACCAGCACCGATTTAGTATACTTGAGCAAGAGGAAGACCGTTTGTGAAGCTGTGTCCAAACATAGTCGACCGGCCTTCGATCGACGAGATAAATTCCTGTTATCGAGGCAGTGTAGACGGTTGTTGACATCGATCGATGTTGATCGACCATGTGTGAACACACCTCAAGTTCAAGATCAACCAAATGAATTCATTATTGTCTCCGTTTTCTTCTTTTTGATGCATAAGATTTGCTAACTTCACAGAGGTAGGTACATGGATTTTTTTTTTGTACGATGGAACAAAATTTTGCATCATTCGTCCTTCGAATTTTTTGGGGATATCTTTGAGCTATCGGTAGACGGTAGGTAACTACTAAAACTCGAACATTTAACTAAACAGATTAGTGGAGATGACATTTTTACAGTACTTCATACTATTAGTGGAGACTCCAATTTGCCTCATTCTTCATAATACGTTTATTAGTGGAGATGTCAGTTTACCCTATATCTAACTCTTATAAGACAATGGTTCTTAGGATGGGATCCACAATATTATAATCATGTAAATAAATAATTTTCTATCAATACAAGAACAAATAAACCGGATATCATTGATTCCTGATATACAAAAATATCAACCCTAAAGTAAATATTTTTATATGCTTTTTGTCTCCGGGTTTTTTTCTTTTTAAAACTTTATCTTTATCGTCTCTTTTTTTTTATAGATATTATTAATTTTTAATAA
>NW_007377982.1:23721-87324 GCF_000475195.1 Diaphorina citri | reverse complement strand
TACCTCTGTCCATAGACTTATTGTCTTATTATTTTATTGTTGGAGCCTGTATTTGATATCGTAGACTCTATTGTAGAGTTAGTACTTTTCTTAGAATGTTCAAAACTATCAGGGGTTTTCTTGTTTTTATCAGATTGATAAATCATAAAATCAAACACATAAAATTGAAATTTTCGTACCTTGGTACACCTCTTTTTTATGTGTTCTAGTTTTGAGCCCTGATTTTCAAAATTTTAATAGCTCTTTGAAAAATTAATTAAAGAAAAAATTTCAAAACTATCAGGGGTTTTCTTGTTTTTATCAGATTGATAAATCATAAAATCAAACACATAAAATTGAAATTTTCGTACCTTGGTAGATACACCTTTTTTATGTGTTCTAGTTTTGAGCTCTGATTTTCAAAATTTTAATTGCTCTTTGAAAAATTAATTAAAGGAAAAAAGAAGGTTAGTCTAGGACTCTATAGGCCCTTTTGATTATATTATAAAAGTCTAACAACCGATTTACCGATTTTGATGGAAAAAGTTTCAGCGTCTAACTTAGAACAACTTTAGCCCCCTCCCGTCTCAGTAAACATCTGAATTCTAGGAGAAAGTCCCTTTTGCCCCAGAATCCAGCAATTTAAGACTTACCTATATTTTAAAAAAATGAAGGTTAGTCTAGGACTCTATAGGCCCTTTTGATTATATTATAAAAGTCTAACAACCGATTTACCGATTTTGATGGAAAACGTTTCAGCGTCTAACTTAGAACCCGTCTCGGTAAACAGCTAAATTCTAGGAGAGAGTCCCTTTTGCCCCAGAATTCAGCAATTTAAGACTTATATTTGGGCCGCACAATCCGAAGATAAACCAACTGCCCAGTCCATTACTTTTTACCAATCAAATATATAAGACCTTGTTTAGACTACGAGAGTAAAGGGACTTTTCAGTCCTATGCTGGTAGTATAAACAAGGTATATTCTATTCTATTCTATATTTGGGCCGCAGAATCCGAAGATAAACCAACTGCCCAGTCCATTACTTTCGTTTCGTCACTGGCCCTTTCAAACATTTCCATTCAATTCCCCCTTATATTTTTTGTCACCAATATAAACAGCTTTAGATTTTTTCTTTCTTTTTTAAAATTAAAAAAAAAAACAGTTCTTTTTTAGTTCTTTTTTTTCCTGAGTTTTAATCGGATTACAATATAATAATAAAATAAAAAAGGACCTTATTATAGACTTCAGGATTTTCCTGTTTTACTCTGAACATTATTGTTTTTGTTCTTCGATTTTTCCCCACCTTTTAAGTAGATAGGTACCTATATTTTCCATTTTTTTTTCTTTCGAGGAATTAATTCATTTTGTGTGTTCTTTGAAATAAAGCGATCACTGAAGTTGGGCAATGCTGTACGTGGTTGGTAGGTATCTGAAAGGATTTGATCGGACACATAATGTGCTGCATCTCATATCTCAAGGATCTTACTGACATACATCAAGGTCAAAACTAGAAATTTTAAGAAATATTCAGCAGCAATGAACAACAGACGCTAGATCAAATTTGTGAATAAAGATATTAGTGGAGATGTTATTTGCACCAAAGATTTGAATTATGATATTAGTGGAGATGTTATTTGCACCAAACATTTGAATTATGATATAGTGGAAATGTTATTTGCACCAAACATTTGAATTATGATATTGGTGGAGATGTCATTTGCACCAAACATTTGAATTATGATATTAGTGGAGATGTCATTTGCACGTCCGTGTTTGTGCCTAAATCTGCCCCTGACAAGTGGACGAGATTGATGAATGTGCCAATACCTCCCAAGTCGATGAAGATATGAAATTGAAGCTTCTGTCAGAAAGAAGAAAAGTGGACGAACCTATTTATTATGATGTCGAGAATTATGGCATTGGATTGACAAGGGAAATGACTGAACTCGACCAAGTTTCTGCCTGCGAGGATTAATTTTGAAGTTAGTAAAAATGAGTAGATTACGGATATAATCATACAACTTACCTTCAATGGACTCCTGCTACATCGTCCTCCTTGATTTTTTTCTTGTCTCCATCTTTATCAGGACATTTTCCCATCAATTTTCTTTCATGCCTTCGGATTTGTGCGCCCCTAGGTCCGTGTTTGTGCCTAAATCTGCCCCTGACAAGTGGACGAGATTGATGAATGTGCCAATACCTCCCAAGTCGATGAAGATATGAAATTGAAGCTTCTGTCAGAAAGAAGAAAAGTGGACGAACCTATTTATTATGATGTCGAGAATTATGGCATTGGATTGACAAGGGAAATGACTGAACTCGACCAAGTTTCTGCCTGCGAGGATTAATTGTGAATTTATAATTGCCTATGAGATGTGCTGAGCGTTGATAATTGATCATAATAGAGCGAAGTGAAGGAAGGAAGTGAGTTAAAAGTTTTAAATCGACGCTTTTTCCTTTAGTTTGTCTGTTTCGTCAAAACTCCCGAAAGATTTGTGTGATTTTGAAAAAATGTAGGGAAAAAAATGTTGTTTACAAATGTCGGGACGTTGACCATCAGGCCATTTTCCCTAGGAAATTTTCCCAAGTAGAAATTTTGAAATGCCAGACAACATGTTTCCAAAAATTTGTTTCGAAAAGCTAAAGCGAACAATTACCTACTATGAAAAACCTTTCAAACTCAGAGACAAGATTCCTTTGGAGGTCCTGAATTTCAAAACTCAAATAAACTTGTAGAAGGTGCAATCAAAACCACCCTCAATCCTCAATGGACTACAGATTAACTTGCACAATGAATCTTTTTCATTTGACCATTAGGCCATTTTCCCTAGGAAATTTTCCCAAGTAGAAATTTTGAAATGCCAGACAACATGTTTCCAAAAATTTGTTTCGAAGAGCTGAAGCGAACAATTACTATGAAAAACCTTTAAAACTCAGAGACAAGATTCCTTTGAAGGTCCTGAATTTAAAAACTCAAATAAACTTGTAGAAGGTGCAATCAAAACCACCCTCAATCCTCACTGGACTACAGATTAACTTGCACAATGAATCTTTTTCAGAATAAAACTGACAGAAGAAATGAGTTATGAATTAACAGTGACATCATATTTTTTACTAGACGTACCAGTAATGTGTTGATTTAAGCTGACAAAGCTTTTTATTCGACTATGAAATTCAAGAATAGAAAAAAAGAACAATAAACAAGTCACAATGCATGATGAATTGTAAAAAAAAAAGATCAAAATTAACCCCTCCATCTCCGAAGTTATTGCAATCAGCCTTATAATATAGCTCAGGGCGAAAAGTTATGAATTAACAGTGACATCATATATTTTTTACTAGACGTCCCAATAATGTGTTGATTTAAGCTGACAAAGCTTTTTATTCGACTATGAAATTCAATAATAGAAAAAAGAACAAGAAACAAGTCACAATGCATGATGAATTGAAAAAAAAAAAAAGATCAAAATTAACCCCTCCATCTCCGAAGTTATTCTAATCAGCCTTATAATATAGCTCAGGGCGAAAAGGCGAAAGGAAAGTGTAAAATTAAATTTTATATGTCAGTACACACCTGTCAAACAGAATATTTGTAAAGTGCATCAGAACTTATGAGTTAATAAAGTGTGAAAAATTATATTAATTATTTGATTAGGAAACATCTGTTGAGTCCGCGACTGGAAAAGGAGAAGGGTAATGTGAAACAATGGTTGAACTCCAGACCCTCTTTTGTCCTTTTGGAAGAAAATCTTCAGAAAAACTTCAGCTTATTAATGGTTGAATTCCTACAAAAGCAAAGAAAAAATTCCCACCTTTTTGGAAATCTAGAATTAGCTGCCTTATGCCCCAATAAATGACATGCTAAAATAAATCCTGTTTGGAACTAGAACAAACACTAGATCTTCATAACTAACTCTTTCTTCTTGTTTATCAATTATTTATCAAAAAGAAAATTGAATATTTATTATTTTTCGTTTAATTCTGTGTTTGAGACTTTTGCTTGTATTTCCCATGACTAGATAAATAAGAGGGAGAAGGAGGGTATTAGAAAGCCTGCCTTTCCGAGAATGAACCTAGGTTAATCTTCAGACGGACGCCTCACGCGGGAATCGAACCAGCTACCTAGCGCTTTAAAGGCAGACACGCTATCCTCCAAGCTAGCAAAGCTTAGGCTAAATTTACGTTTTGCAGTGTCCCTTCCAGTTCTTTCTTCTTGTTTATCAATTATTTATCAAAAAGAAAATTGAATATTTATTATTTTTCGTTTAATTCTGTGTTTGAGACTTTTGCTTCCTCGGACGGACGCCTCACGCGGGAATCGAACCAGCTACCTAGCGCTTTAAAGGCAGATACGCTATCCTCCAAGCTAGCAAGGCTTAGGCTAAATTTACGTTTTGCAGTGTCCCTTCTAGGAATGTATGTTTTGGATCTCCAGTTTTAAATTGAGCAGGTCCAGGCCTCACAGAAGTCTCAAAACTACCTATAGAGTTTTATCAGGTTAAAATCCTGATGGTTAATCTTGTTAAAATCCCAGGCATAATTAGAACCACAAATATCACTCGGTGGATCAACATTGAAATCGGAAATAAATTATAAAGGAACATGACAACTTTCTGAACTCATTATGAGAAATTGGGATCCTCAGAGAGAGAGAGGCAAGGAAACCGCTAAAAAAAAAAAAAAAAAAAAAAAAAAAGAAATCTACTTTCCTATTTACAAGTGCTATGACACGTACATAGGTACACATTTTTTTTTTTTTTTTACCTATATTAATCGAAAATTCAAAACAATAGGACTGAATACTACTGAAGAAATCAAAAGGAAGGGGGGACAACATAGTTCTTGGCACCCTCAACCCTTCCGTGTTGACTCAGATGCGCCCTAAATATTATATTGTACTTGTCAGCACCCTTTTTCTCCCCCCCACCATGGGTTTTTAATATTTTTGAATTATTCCCCCCCTCCCTGTTCGCCCCTATTAGTGGGTGATAGTGTTTATTTTAGACTGCTTGTTCTTCTTCTCCTCTATTTGTTTTGAGTTCTTCACTGGAAGTGTGGATGTGATATTGATATTGATACTGTGTGAGGATGTGTTATTGATACTTCCACACCACTGATCCAGTCTATCTTCTCCAAATGAAGTAAGAATATTATTATTGCTTTTTGTTGAAGACAAAAAGTCGTGCAATCTAGAAGGGGGACTGAAACAAAAATCCATTTTTCCATGTTATAGTTAAAAGTGTTTCTTCCAAAACTTTATTTATTCGGTCAAAGTGTTGCAGAATTATCAAAAGAAACAGAAGAAGACAAACTCAATTCAAAATAAAACACAAAACTCGTTTTGTTTGCCCAAATATCGGTGTTATCTCTTACATAAATATTACGTACTGTTTTCTTAAGATGCCCCACGAAGAGAATATCAAAAAATACACTACCTACTCTCCTTATTATAGGCTAAGGAAAGTAAAAAAGGTTCTTTCCCCTTCAAAATTCATAATATTTTCTTGGGGCGGAGGGAAAACGCTTCCATAATATCCTCTAGCTTCCATTACACGAAATTGTATTTGAAAAATGTATGGAAATATTCGCCGTTTATATCACTTATGGGAGCGGACTGTTGGAAAATGTGTTTATGGATATGAGAGTATAAAATGGGACCCAAAATATGATATAGAATTTACCATGCATGACTGCGAGGTTATAAAGGAGGTTTTGAAAGCGGGCAGAACCTTATGAAATTTAAATATTAATCTGAAGAGGGCGTGAGGGAACTGGTTGGAAGTTAGTTTCAAAATAGGGGAAGAAAGAAGGAAAGAAAGCAAGAAGAAGAAGAAGAAGAAGAAGAAGAAGAAGAAGAGGAAGAAAAAGAAATTGAGGAGGAGGAGGAGGAGGAGGAAGGAGGAGGAGGAGGAGGAGGAGGAGAAACAAAGGAAAAAATATTCAAGTAAATGGCGGTAGGTACACATATGTAGACACTGGAAATTGTGTTACTATGTCAGGTGTTCAATAAATGGGTAATACTCGTAGGTGTTCAAGTATTGGAAGGGGAAATTGAATAACGAACTTATTTATTAGAGGAGACGCTAAAACGCCCAATCCCAATATTCTGATTCGAGTGATTAGGTTAGTGGAGATGTCAAACCTCCCAATATCTCTGATTCATTAGTGGAGATGTCAAAACTCCCAATATCTCTGATTCATTAGTGGAGATGTCAAAACTCCCAATATCTCTGATTCATTAGTGGAGATGCTGTATAACTTTAAATATTATTGAAGGCTCTGCTGTATAACTTTCCTACTTGTGGAGATGCCAAAACTCCCAGTACCCTCTCATACCAGTTTAACATTATGTTGTATTACCTATTTTGTAGTTTGTAGCGGTATTAGTGCAGATGCCAAAACTCCTAGTACCCTGCTATCATCCTGCTCGGTGTAATGCTGTATCTAATTGTGACCCCTATTAGTTATTGGTAGGGCTGACAAATTCCTCAAATAATTTTGGAGGCGATCTTTCCATACTCATTGACATCAGAGGGAGGCGGGGGTAAAAATACTTTATTGAGATCAGTCTTGTCTCATTCCATCAATAACAGAAAAAAATCAGTCCCCAATTTCTATCAACTTGTCAATTAGTTAGTTTTTTCCCTATTTTTTAATTTCTATTTTTTTTTAAAATCCATAAAATGTCATTATTCCTTTTCGCTTTTTTTTCTTCCTTTTTTGTTAAAAACAATTTGTTTTAAATAATTGAACAAGTGTCAAGAGGGACGTCAATTCCGATATGTTCAAACAATAATATAAAAAAAAGTTATTTGATATGATAAGGATGAAGGGATGTCAGATATGGTCTTACCTAGAATTTACTCAGGTTTTGGAGTAAAAACGACAGTTCTGTTTTACCAGGTCTATCTACTAAGTAATTTCCACCCTCCAATTTGTTTCCATAGTTATGAAGGGGATGAGGGGGGATGTCTCATTCCAAAACGGCTCAAAATTTACGTCCACTTGTATTAAAAATTAAAAAGCTATCATAATTGTATCAGAAGAAAAAAGAGTCTACAACAAGTCCAAAACAAATAAAATTCTTCGGAATTCCAACGTCTACCTTATGGAATGTAGAAGGCTGCTGGCATAAAGACGTTAAAGATTTCTGAAGAAACGGTGTGTGAAAATTCTGGAACATCTTACCTATATCAGTCTGACAGTCCGGGAAATGTATTTCAGACCTTGCAACTATACCTGTGGAGCCTTGAAGTTTCTTCTGCCAAAATACCGTATGAAATCTTGAAGCTGCTCCTCTAAAAATAGCACTTATACAGGTATGACAGTATCTGTCCATCTACTGACAGATATGAGAGGGATAGCTCAACGGCCAAGACTTGATGTGTGTTCTTGGAAAAATCTGTCGTATTTTTATGATCGATTCGGAGACCGGCATTCAATGGATTATGGTTTTTTGCCATATTGTTCACAGAACTGATGTGGGAAATCGATTATTTTTGTAATTATGACTCCTTTTTTTTTTTTTTTTTTTTTTTTTTTTACTGATTGGACTTGTTTTTTTCTGAAGGTTGAGACAGGTGGCAGGGCCGGATTTGAGCATCCCTAAAGTTCCCTAAACCCATAGTAGATCCATTTTAGAGACCTTGAGACCCTGGTTAGGGAATTCCTTGTGAAGTTAGTAAAAATGAGTAGATTACAGATATAATCATACAACTTACCTTCAATGGACTCCTGCTACATCGTCCTCCTTGATTTTTTCTTGTCTCCATCTTTATCGGGACATTTTCCCATCAATTTTCTTTGATGCCTTCGGATTTGTGCGCCCCTAGGTCCGTGTTCGATTTTAACAATTTTCTCATGGACAAGATGTTATCAAAGATTTAGATTAATCGACGGTTTTATTTTCCAAACATGGAATCGTTTTTTTTAGAGCTTTTGGTAGAGGGAACTGTAACTTCAGCAAGCTAACTAGGCTGGGGAATTGCATTTTCACAGGAAATTTAACGTGTCGATTGATTTTGATCACTGATGGTTCAGATCATTATAATAATCGATAATTGATATCATTTTTTTTAATAATCGATAATTGATATCGATTTTTTTAATAATCGATAATCGATATCGATTTTTTAAATAATCGATAGTTCACATCACTAGTTTACAATGGCAGTCAACTAGGCAAAATGTCCCGGAAAGGAACAGATAGTATAGATAGATTAGATAGTGATGACTAGCTTTTAGCGACCTGGTGGGCTCTAGCTTACATAGTGACTATTAGCTGATAGTCACTTGGTGGGCTATATCTTGTTGCCTGGTGGTCTGTGGATACCATAGTGTTCACGGTAGTCAGAGAGACTCTAACTAATGATTGACTAATGACTGCCAAAATCGGCAGAGTGGGAATCTACCTCCTCTGATTCCCTCTAGTCTACTATAGTGTGTTTTGAAGTAATGCCACGATTTGCCTAGGCAGTGTATAGAAAATTAGTAACTATAGCATGATATAGCATCCCCTAAAAAGGTATTAAATTAGTTTGTGATCCGAAGGTCTGGTAAGTAGGAGGTCGATTCCTGGACTTCCCGATGGGGTTTCAAGAAATACAGAAGGAGGTCTCAGATAGCAGCTAGGAGGTCCATTCCAAGATTTTCTCATGCGGTTGACGAAGAAAAAGAAAAAGATCAAGAAGATCCTTTTTTGATTCTGTCCTTCCTTGAGCTCGGCACTTTTGCAGCATTTCAATTTAATTAATTAGGTAGAAATTAACCATAGTCAGAGAGACTCTAACTAATGATTGACTAATGACTGCCAAAATCGGCAGAGTGGGAATCTACCTCCTCTGATTCCCTCTAGTCTAGTTTGTTCCGAAGTAATACCACGATTTGCCTAGGCAGTGTACGGCAAATTAGCAGTTTCATCATGGGATATCTCCGTGTCTGCTGTCAGTCAATAATAACTTCTCAAAAAGTTCTCTCTACTTCTGGTTATTACTATCGATTCCGATGATTTCTTAATGCTCTTCGTTTCATATAAACTCGCGAGCCTTTATTTGGCAAGAAGAAGTTCTGACTTCGTGACAACGAGATGGTTTTCCAAACAAAAATCAGTTCCAAACAAAAAACAAAATACTAGTTTTGGAACTAGTATCTTTCGTTGACAGATGATTTTATGTTTTACTCTATGGCCTGGCACGCACTCTTGAGATTTTATCTTACGAACCGATTCTGATTGTAAGATATCTGATGTCAAGATGGACAAATATGAATACGCTGCTAGGCAACGCGCAACAGTGTCTTCCTTCGGGATCTCTGGAATCAAAGAGGTATAGAGAATCTATGATAATCTGTTTAGTATAGGAATTTTTTTACGGACACTTGATAGAACCCTGTTCTCAATAAGGTCCGAATTCCTGTCAAACAAGCCGAAAGAGAGCAATGAAAATAATATAAAAAAGGCCTGTGTCAGTGTACTGTATCAGTGTACGAGGGGCTGTATTAGTTAAGACGAGAAGAGAACGTGGAAGGTCCGAACTAAATATGTTTTTTTTTTGTTTAACCTCGATTAATCAAGTAGGTACTTATCTGGAATAATAAAGTAGCTGGATTAAAAATTGCTCGTAATACTTGTATAGCGCCGTAGAAACATAATAAGTAATAAGCTAATACACTAATAAGCTAATACAAGTTGATACACTAATAAGTAATAAGCTAATAAGGCTCCTTCAACCGAGCAGTCCGCCCAAATTCCGTCAATTTGATTGAGATTTGAAATCAATCTGCCAAATTGGTGGAGTTCAAATTTTATTATTTTACTGATGACACCGATATCTCAAAATGAACAGATTATCTCAATAATGTTTAACCTCGGTTATTAATATATTGTCGTCGTAATTATTATTTTATTTTTCCGCTTTGGAATGTTTGACAACAATGGCTCAAAAAACGTTTGTGATTTTTAAATAGTTTTTTTCGTCTTACGTACGTTCGGAGGACTTGACCTAATAATGTTGTGGTCTGGGTCAATTTCCTGATCTGGGTTTCTAATGTTCTTCGTTCTGGTTAAGGGCTTGATATAAATTTGATTTATGTTGTCAATTCCTGGTACGATTTTTACTGGCATAGTTAAGGGCTTGATATAAATTTGATTTATGTTGTCAATTCCTGGTACGATTTTTACTGGCATAGTCGAGACGAAGGTACATATGTACCTAGTTTTGATGCTCTGACGCCAGGAGCTTCTATTGTGATGATTTTTTCTCCTTTTGAGGTTTTAGGACCGTGGAGATTCAGCTCATTTCTTTGGAAATTGGATGTGCGTTACTGAGCTACATTCTTTGGGCTTTTCGCCCATTTAAAGTACGATTTTTACTGGCATAGTCGAGACGAAGGTATGTACCTAGTTTTGATGCTCTGACGCCAGGAGCTTCTATTGTGATGATTTTTTTCTCTTTTTGAGGTTTTAGGACCGTGGAGATTCAGCTCATTTCTTTGGAAATTGGATGTGCGTTACTGAGCTACATTCTTTGGGCTTTTCGCCCATTTACGTGGAAAGTAGCCCCGCAACAAAATTGCCAATGAGTTCATTTGTATTTCAAAAAGTTTGAATTTTCCATATTTTACTTTCTTTTGACTAAAATACTTATTTATAGCAGAAAATCGCCAAATTTTGAAAAGGTTCAGTTCAGACTTTAGACAATACAACATAGAAGATTTTTTTCCACCGGAAAACTGTGACGCTCTTTTTACAATTTGAACAACAATAAAATAATATTCAACTTATTATTAGACGCCTATTTACTCTTTCTTGTAAATAAACATAAAAGATAATTGAATTATGATGTCATTTGAGCATACTTTTTCAAATAAAAGAAGACATTAGTAATAACTTCGACAACATCGGAACTGAAATGATCAATATGTTTCCGTGTCTGGGAATCGAACCCTCGCTTGTGTTCCGGTTTGAGAAAAGGCTATGCATTTTGGCAGGGCCAGATTTTTGGGACGTTTTTGGCACGTGTCCTTTGTTCCTTAATATTATACGAAAGTTATGACTGCAAGTTTTTGACCTTTTATGTTTTTGTTCTTTCTTTCTCTTCCATTTCTCCTGTTTTCTTCTCCTGTTTTTTCCTCTTTCTTTTCTTTTTTCTCTTCTTTCACTTGTTTCTTATTTGGGTAAATGGCAAATAACAGTTACTCAAAGGTGTTTTTCAGTCAGCCTAGCTAGCTTCGAAGGTAGTGCCTTGTAAGCGCTAGGTTGCAGATTCAATTCTTACCCAGGGCGAAATTTATCATGAACATATACGGCTGGTTATAGAAATACTGGATTTCTCCTATCCTATCTTCCATCTCTCTTCACTTTCAGGACGATAAGTCCTTAGCAATTATTTATAGTTCCCTCTATACATCTTATACACCTAAAAAAGTTGTTTTTCCAATTATAACGGAGGAGTTTTTCAATAAATTGATTAATATTCATCACAGTTAACACAATCAGTCCAATCAGAGCTTTAACCCTTTCAAAAATTCAACGAGAGAACATGAAGGGGTAAATTTAATAATGGAGATGTTAAATCTGATAAGAGAACCAAAGAGAAAGGAGATGCGAAATTCCTGATAGAAGAAAATTGCAATATTTCATTTCACTCTGTAAACAAAAACAGAAGGAGTATGCTAGCGTTATTATCAGGGATGTGGAATTAGATGAAAATGAAAACAGTATGTGCTGAAAACTGCGGAGTAGTTTGTAAGCAAACGTATGAGAAAAGAGAAAATTCTGGTTATCACCAAAGAAGTTGTTACGTTCAATGTACTACTTCCCTGTACGAGAGGATTTTTGATATGCAATATTTCATTTCACTATGTAAACAAAAACAGAAGGAGTATGCTAGCGTTATTATCAGGGATGTGGAATTAGATGAAAATGAAAACTGGATGTGCTGAAAACTGCGGAGTAGTTTGTAAGCAAAAGTTTGAGAAAAGAGAAAATTCTGGTTGTCACCAAAGAAGTTGTTACGTCCAATGTACTACTTCCCTGTACGAGAGGATTTTTGATATAATATTCCTTGTCCTAACAAAAATCCTTTTAAAGAATATGAATATTGATGGCAAATGCCCAACCTCAAAATCATATTCCTCCATCACTTCGTGCCAAACCTCAAGGAATAGGGGTCGACATTTTGCACGATCCCGTATGACGAAATTTGAAATAACAAGCGGAAAATATACATTTACATCTATATCTAGATCTCATCGAGTAACCCTTTTCCCTTTTGTAAGCCACTACTCCCTATGTATGTACTTGAATGCCCAACCTCAAAATCATATTCCTCCATCACTTCGTGCCAAACCTCAAGGAATAGGGGTCGACATTTTGCACGATCCCGTATGACTAAATTTGAAATAAGCGGAAAATATACATTTACATCTATATCTAGATCTCATCGGGTAACCCTTTTCCCTTTTGTAAGCCACTACTCCCTATGTATGTACTTAAGTATACACTTGCTTTACCACAGTGTATGCTGTCAAATATGATGATTTCCTCATGAACGTCCCACATTGAATTTCATTAACGAGACTATGTTGTGTTTCTCATGAAATATTCACTTGGATCCTAATTGAAAACTTCCAAACTGCAATAATAGATATGTGACGTACACTTATGGCATGGTCTCTCTATTATTCATGCTCTCAAACATGTTTGTTAGGATAGCTATGCGAGCAGCTCTTGTCACACAAAACAAGATTTGGCATGAGAACTTTGTAAAGTCAATACCCAGTAGCAAACATCCACTAAATTGAACAAAGAAACTTGGAGTCTCGCATGTTATGACAAACCTCATTAATAGTTTGACGAACTGAGCCTTCATATTTATATGATTGGCGCCTCACATTAGATTGTGTGGTCCAAATGAAGAACAAAAAAACCTCATATGAAAAGAAAGAAATATTTATATCAAAAAAACATACAATGTACCTTACGTAGCGAGTCTAGAAACAAATGTATATATTTGTAGCGGCCAAAAGTTGATTGATGGTATATTGTATTTCTTCGAATGATAAATGTGTTCTTTGAATTTATGAAGGTAATTTCAAATCGTAATTATAACATGAGTTTTTCTAATGAAATAAAATTTTTAAAATAAAAATTTCTCGTGCAATATTTCATTTCACTATGTAAACAAAAACAGAAGGAGTATGCTAGCGTTATTATCAGGGATGTGGAATTAGATGAAAATGAAAACAGGATGAGCTGAAAACTGCGGAGTAGTTTGTAAGCAAACGTTTGAGAAAAGAGAAAATTCTGGTTATCACCAAAGAAGTTGTTACGTTCAATGTACTACTTCCCCGTACGAGAGGATTTTTGATATATTATTCCTTGTCCTAACAAAAATCCTTTTAAAGAATATGAATATTGATGGCAAAAAATTAATCAAGTAGGTACTTATCTGGAATAATAAAGTAGCTGGATTAAAAATTGCTCGTAATACTTGTATAGCGCCGTAGAAACATACTTGCATGCTAGCTTGGTAGCTTGGTACACATAAGTAAGATAAGATAAGATAAGATAATAATGTATATTTGTATTGAGAATATTGAAATTCTTGTTACAACAAATGATACACATAAGTAATAAGGCTCCTTCAACTGAGCAGCCCGCCGAAATTCCGTCAATTTGATTGAGATTTGAAATCAACTTGCCTAATTGGTGGAGTTCAAATTTTATTATTTTATTGATGACACCGATATCTCAAAATGAACAGAACATCCCAATAATGTATTCGGGAATAAATAAAAACAAATTGTGATAAATGAGGATTTGCGAATCAAATTTCAAAGCTCCCTGTATTCAATTGGACACATTATTTATATTGATATTTCAAATCGACGAAAAAACGCATGATAAATAAAATTAATAAAAAAAAAGATTAATCAAGTAGGTACTTATCTGGAATAATAAAGTAGCTGGATTAAAAATTGCTCGTAATACTTGTATAGCGCCGTAGAAACATAATTGCATGCTAGCTTGATACACTAATAAGTAATAAGGAGAGCAGTCCGCCGAAATTCCGTCAATTTGATTGAGATTTGAAATCAATCTGCCTAATTGGTGGAGTTCAAATTTTATTATTTTACTGATGACACCGATATCTCAAAATGAACAGAATATCCCAATAATTTATTCGGGAATAAATAAAAACAAATTGTGATAAATGAGGATTTGCGAATTAAATTTCAAAGCTCCCTGTATTAAATTGGACACATTATTTATATTGATATTTCAAATCGACGAAAAAACGCATGATACATAAAATTAATAAAAAAACAAAACGGGGAAATACATTTGTTAGAAAATTTTCTAATAAAAAATAAAATACACGGAAAATTGTCAGTTACTCTTCTCAGTAGGTAACATCACAGTGTTTTCTCACATTTTCTCTTAGGAGTTGCTAAATTGTTCTCACGAGTCGCGAAGCCGGAGGCACCCGTAAAGAGCCATCAGCAAATGCTCTCCCAGATGTCACCCATCTAGATTTTCAACATTTTTCTAATAAAAAATAAAATACACGGAAAATTGTCAGTTACTCTTCTCAGTAGGTAACATCACAGTGTTTTCTCACATTTTCTCTTAAGGAGTTGCTAAATTGTTCTCACGAGTCACGAGGCCGACTGCACCGCTAAAGAGCTATCAGCAAATGCTCTCCCAGATGTCACCCATCTCGATTTTCAACATATATGTACAACTTTCCTGAACTTCAGTGATCCGTTGAGAACTCCTGCAAAGAATCTTCTTTTCCCGGCTCAGAAACGTTCGTTCACGGATGTTGTATCTCACTTTCAGCGAAAAGGAGAGCACCAAAAGCAGATAAACAAAAGCCCTGTGAAACAAATTTGATATTCATTTCCCTACCCCTTTTTCTTCTTTTCCGATCCGAACTTTGGGGAAGAATTTTGATTTGATGTGAAGGTATTGGCTGGGGCGCAACCCCCCGTTGATATGCGGTGCTCAGTAGGAACTCGTATATCTCCATATTAGATTATTTTTCATGTGCTATAGGTATTTCTGAAGGCATTTTCCTTCTTTTCCCCGGATCGGAATAATTCAGGCAGGAGGTTTTTATTGAAAATTTCCTATTGTGGATCTATTATTGCTTGACATTCGATTTATTTGGGTAAATGGCAAATAACAGTTACTCAAAGGTGTTTTTCAGTCAGCCTAGCTAGCTTCGAAGGTAGTGCCTTGTAAGCGCTAAGTTGCAGATTCAATCCTCACCCAGGCTGGCGAAATTTATCATGAACAGATACGGCTCGTTATAGAAATACTGGATTTCTCCTATCCTATCTTTCATCTCTCTTCATTTTCAGGACGATAAGACCTTAGCAATTTATAGTTCCCTCTATGTACATCTTATACACCTAAAAAAGTTGTTTTTCCAATTATAACGGAGGCGTATTCCATACCTCGGCTGGGATTGAACCCACGCCCTCCTGTTTACCAGGCGAGCGCCTTGACCACTACACCACCGAGGTAGGTAGGAGAAATACTGGATTTCTCCTATCCTATCTTCCATCTCTCTTCAATTTCAGGACGATAAGACCTTAGCAATTTATAGTTCCCTCCATACATCTTATACATCTAAAAAAAGTTGTTTTTCCAATTATAACGGAAGAGTTTTTCAATAAATTGATTAATATTAATAGTGATGAGTTTTGGATTACCAAAACTCATCACAGTTAACACAATCAGTCCAATCAGAGCTTTAACCCTTTCAAAAATTCAACGAGAGAACATGAAGGGGTAAATTTAATAATGGAGATGTTAAATCTGATAAGAGAACCAAAGAGAAAGGAGATGCGAAATTCCTGATAGAAGAAAATTGCAATATTTCATTTCACTATGTAAACAAAAACAGAAGGAGTATGCTAGCGTTATTATCAGGGATGTGGAATTAGATGAAAATGAAAACAGGATGAGCTGAAAACTGCGGAGTAGTTTGTAAGCAAACGTTTGAGAAAAGAGAAAATTCTGGTTATCACCAAAGAAGTTGTTACGTTCAATGTACTACTTCCCTGTACGAGAGGATTTTTGATATAATATTCCTTGTCCTAACAAAAATCCTTTTAAAGAATATGAATATTGATGGCAAATGCCCAACCTCAAAATCATATTCCTCCATCACTTCGTGCCAAACCTCAAGGAATAGGGGTCGACATTTTGCACGATCCTGTATGACTAAATTTGAAATAACAAGCGGAAAATATACATTTACATCTATATCTAGATCTCATCGGGTAACCCTTTTCCCTTTTGTAAGCCACTACTCCCTATGTATGTACTTAAGTATACACTTGCTTTACCACAGTGTATGCTGTCAAATATGATGATTTCCTCATGAACGTCCCACATTGAATTTCATTAACGAGACTATGTTGTGTTTCTCATGAAATATTCACTTGGATCCTAATTGAAAACTTCCAAACTGCAATAATAGATATGTGACGTACACTTATGGCATGGTCTCTCTATTATTCATGCTCTCACAAACATGTTTGTTAGGATAGCTATGCGAGCAGCTCTTGTCACACAAAACAAGATTTGGCATGAGAACTTTGTAAAGTCAATACCCAGTAGCAAACATCCACTAAATTGAACAAAGAAACTTGGAGTCTCGCATGTTATGACAAACCTCATTAATAGTTTGACGAACTGAGCCTTCATATTTATATGATTGGCGCCTCACATTAGATTGTGTGGTCCAAATGAAGAACAAAAAAACCTCATATGAAAAGAAAGAAATATTTATATCAAAAAAACATACAATGTACCTTACGTAGCGAGTCTAGAAACAAATGTATATATTTGTAGCGGCCAAAAGTTGATTGATGGTATATTGTATTTCTTCGAATGATAAATGTGTTCTTTGAATTTATGAAGGTAATTTCAAATCGTAATTATAACATGAGTTTTTCTAATGAAATAAAATTTTTAAAATAAAAATTTCTCGTTCTTTATTGCTCATGTGTTAATTGTTTACTCAATTTGGTCAGCGGTCAGGTAGGATGGGTATAATTTGTATCCAGTCCGTCTTGCACAGGATTTACTTGCATTGCTATTAGGTACTACTCTTGTACATGCAGTTTGCTGCAAATGCATTCTTCCGTACAATGTGGTATTTTGACATCACTGCAGCCGCTGAGTCTGAGAAAAAAAGACATTCATACACGTTGCACTCATAGGTATGCATACAAAGGGAAACGTACATTCTAGGTTTCCCAGGTTCCAAGAAAAATTCAGACTGTTTAGAAGGAGATGTTGCACTTAAAAAACATCATCCGAAGCTTTTTGAGCATGATCATCTTGAGTGTCCTTGTTCTTGATCTTTTTACTTTCTATTACTACAGTATTTTTTTACGTTTTCACTTGGTCACATTTCCAGATTTTACTTTACGATGAAGACTTTGATATCAGCGTTAATATTGGTGAAATCCAACCAACCTCAATTCTCAAGCATTTGAAAGTTTACTACTAGTACTGTTTAGAAGGAGATGTTGCACTTAAAAAACATCATCCGAAGCTTTTTGAGCATGATCATCTTGAGTGTCCTTGTTCTTGATCTTTTCTTTACGTTTTCACTTGGTCACATTTCCAGATTTTACTTTACGATGAAGACTTTGATATCTGCGTTAATTTTGGTGAAATCCAACCAACCTCAATTTATTCTCAAGCATTTGAAAGTTTACTACTAGTATGTCTCTAATCCTCTAATGACTACAGTGTCTTTTCTTTTGAAAGGATCTTAGGAGACAGTCGATTTCTAGATGCACAATATTCCATTTTACCGAAGGAAGATCTTGATTTCTTGCACGAAGAAACAATTCAAAGACGGCGTCGGTCGTGACAACGAAATGTTAGTCATCATCTTGATGCCACAAGGAACTTGATGCCACTAGGTAGGAGACAGTCGATTTCTAGATGCACAATATTCCATTTTACCGAAGGAAGATCTTGATTTCTTGCACGAAGAAACAATTCAAAGACGACGTCGGTCGTGACAACGAAATGTTAGTCATCATCTTGATGCCACTAGGAACTTGATGCCACTAGAAAATATTGTTATAAAAATCAACCTTTTTCCATTCTTTTCCCTTGTTAATTATTTTGCAAAGAATGGAATATATTAATATTTGGAATACATAATGACGTTGGTGCTTCTTGCATGAGCTAATTTACATGTTGGTGTTGCTTCTGAGAATCATATGGAGATGGTCTTGAAAGAGATAAGTCGAGAACTTATTCTGGTCTGGATTCAAATGTGGTGTTGCTTCTGAGAATCATATGGAGATGGTCTTGAAAGAGATAAGTCGAGAACTTATTCTGGTCTGGATTCAAATGAAAAAAAAAAGAGAAAAGAACTTTTCCTTGCCTTTCCTTGTTTGAATATGTTTTTGATTGTTTCTAAGTCTCAATCTGACTCAAAACAAAAGTTACAAAGAATGTTGTAGGTGTACTTCAGTTAGTTACTCATAGCAGCCTCACAAAAAGCCTACTCTGAGGCTTAGTTGTAGGAGAAAATGCCCTAAACCTAAAGGATGGGTTCAGCTTCTACGAATCTATACTCAGAGGACAAAATCTTTCGGCACACCATGGATGTTTAGGAAGAGCAATTTTATTGAAGACGTCAGAGAGGTAAAACAATTTTATTGAAGACGTCACAGAGGTAAAACAAGCTGTAAGCTGGAAAAGGGTGCTTTTTAAGTGTGGTTGAAGATTTCTTGTCTTCTTTTGAATCGGCTGTGCATGATAGATTGTTGGTTCCCTAGTGGTTCAATATCAGAGGCTTGTCTCCTTTGAATCGACTGTAAACTTTACGGATCTGTTACTGAGAAAGTTAGATACCGGTTTTATACTAGGTTATTGGTTATCTAGTGGTTCAGTAAACTGTAACTCACTAAAAAAAGGGCCACTATGGATCCTCATGGGCTTATCAGATCCAAAAACTCCGAACTTTTTTCGTACGTACAAGTACCTACATAATATGTATGCATTGTATGAATATATCTCACATTCATTATTGACCGATGACCGACATCTCCACCAGTCTGAAATGAAATGTGACAAACTTACATACTTATAACAGTTCTGTTTTACCAGGTCTGATCTAATAAGTAATTTCCACCCTCCAATTTGTTTCCAGAGTTATGAAGGGGATGACGGGGGATGTCTCATTCCTAAACGGCTCAAAATTTACGTCCATTTGTATTAAAAATTAAAAAGTTATCATAATTGTAGCAGAAGAAAAAAGAGTCTACAACAAGTCCAAAACAAATAAAATTCTTCGGAATTCCAACGTCTACCTTATGGAATGCAGAAGGCTGCTGGCATAAAGACGTTAAGATGATGGCCAAGACTTGATGTGTGTTCTTGGAAAAATCTGTCGTATTTTTATGATCGATTCGGAGACCGGCATTCAATGGATTATGGTTTTTTTTGCCATATTGTTCACAGAACTGATGTGGGAAATCGATTATTTTTGTAATTATAGCGATTAATGTTTTGCAAACAAGTTGATTTTAACAATTTTCTCATGGACAAGATGTTATCAAAGATTTAGATTAATCGACGGTTTTATTTTCCAAACATGGAATCGTTTTTTTAGAGCTTTTGGTAGAGGGAACTGTAACTTCAGCAAGCTAACTAGGCTGGGGAATTGCATTTTCACAGGAAATTCAACGTGTCGATTGATTTTGATCACCGACTGTTCAGATTATTATAATAATCGATAATTGATATCAATTTTTTTAATAATCGATAATTGATATCGATTTTTTTTTTAATAATTGATATCGATGATGTTTAGGAAGAGCAATTTTATTGAAGACGTCAGAGAGGTAAAACAATTTTATTGAAGACGTCACAGAGGTAAAACAATTTTAATTCCACTAAAATAATTACCATAATTGCAAGTTTAACACTTAACAGGTTAATTTTTGAACAAAGAATTCTATGGCTTCGAGTTATAGAATAATGGAAGTTCAAAAGATCAGGCAAGTTTCTGCTTTAGTTTGAACGCCATATTCTACAAGAGCAATTGTCTTAAACCAAATGAAGAGTTTAAACTAGGTGCTGATATATGGCAGGCACGAAACGAAACTAGAGAAAATAAAAAAAGGTAGGTACATAGTTAAAGAAATAAAATGAAAATGGCATCATAATTTATTCTTCGGAGCAGATGCCAAAATGGTAAAACAATTTTTTTTGCAAATAGAGAAGGGTGTGGAAAGTTTAAAACTGATGCACAAAGTCGTTATGCCCGTCACTCACTCTCCAACAGCCCTACAGACTCGGTCTCACAGACCTGGGTCTATCAGAAAACCGGAAAGTTTGTGGCGGAAAAAGCTCGAGATCTACCTAGGTCTTTCAGACTGTCTATAAGAGACCTTATATCGTGAGAGCCGGGCATGCTTTTATAGTGCTTTATTTTTAGGAACATCAATAACAAACATCCCTAATCATCGCTGCCTTTTTCTGATCAAGCAATGTGCTTGCCAAACCTGGCTCGAGATCTACCTAGGTCTTTCAGACTGTCTATAAGAGACCTTATATCGTGAGAGCCGGGCATGCTTTTATAGTGCTTTATTTTTAAGAACATCAATAACAAACATCCCTAATCATCTCCTCCTTTTTCTGACCAAGCAATGTGCTTGCCCAACCTCTGTACCGACCTGTTGATATTAATTAATGAATGCAAAATATTTTTATTATTTAATTAATAAAAAAATAAAATGTTTTGTCTTAAGATCTGTTGGAACTACGAGTTTTTTCTTTTGTTTCTTAACCCATTCGGTTGACGTTTTTATTTTGGCGTCTATTTTCCGCGATCTTTGTGAAGATCTTTTGATTCCAGATTGATTTATTTCATTTCTTACCTCTTGTTTTGATTTTCCTGATCCTTTCCCAATTTCCCCACAATTAGAAAGGTAAAAATCAGGGGTTTTCCAGAGTTTCAATATTTTTCTCACACTTCCCACACTGCATACTTGAACCACATTTCAAAATTACAGACCTCTTTCTATTTTCTTTTGTAGATTTTAAAACATTAACTAATGGACTATGTCTGCTGCTGAAAGGAAAGTCCGTACGTCATCATTGCAACAAAATTGCCAATGAGTTCATTTGTATTTCAAAAAGTTTGAATTTTCCATATTTTACTTTCTTTTGACTAAAATACTTATTTATTGCAGAAAATCGCCAAATTTTGAAAAGGTTCAGACTTTAGACAATACAACATAGAAGATTTTTTTTTTTAACCGGAAAACTGTGACGCTCTTTTTACGATTCGACAACAATAAAATAATATTCAACTTATTATGTATTAGACGCCTATTTATTCTTTCTTGTAAATAAACATAAAAGATAATTGAATTATGATGTCATATTTTGAGCATACTTTTTCAAATAAAAGAAGACATTAGTAATAACTTCGACAACATCGGAACTGAAATGATCAATATGTTTCCGTGTCTGGGAATCGAACCCTCGCTTGTGTTCCGGTTTGAGAAAAGGCTATACATTTTGGCAGGGCCAGATTTTTGGGACGTTTTTGGCACGTGTCCTTTGTTCCTTTATATTATACGAAAGTTATGACTGCAAGTTTTTGACCTTTTATGTTTTTGTTCTTTCTTTCTCTTCCATTTCTCTTGTTTTCTTCTCCTGTTTTTTCCTCTTTCTTTTCTTTTTTCTCTTCTTTCACTTGTTTTTGATGGCAAATGCCCAACCTCAAAATCATATTCCTCCATCACTTCGTGCCAAACCTCAAGGAATAGGGGTCGACATTTTGCACGATCCTGTATGACTAAATTTGAAATAACCACTTGTTTTCTCCCCTCTTCCTTCTCTCCTCGTCTTCTACTTTCTTGTTCTTTCTTTCTTTTGAGTTCCATCCACCTCTTCGTCTATCTCTAGTTGTTTTCTTCTTATTCTCTCCTCTTTCTTTTGTATTTTCTCATCAATGACATCTGTATCTTTCATCATGTTTTAAAATCTACCCGATACCCACAAAATATCCTATTAGTCCGGCCCTGATAGCCGGTAGTTCAGATGAGAGGACGTCTAAAGATTTCCCTCGGACCGGAGTCCGGAAGGCCGGGCCTGTCATTTACAGCGTTTGATTTGAGTCATTATTTTGATTTATTCGCAGGACGCGTGTTGCTACCGTGACTTGCAATGTTGTCAATTGTGTTCATAGAAAGTTCGAAAGCCTTTGATATTGTGTACAATTTTTTCGTTTGACCTGTATTCAGATGAGAGGACGTCTAAAGATTTCCCTCGGACCGGAGTCCGGAAGGCCGGGCCTGTCATTTACAGCGTTTGATTTGAGTCATTATTCTGATTTATTCGCAGGACGCGTGTTGCTATTACCGTGACTTGCAATGTTGTCAATTGTGTTCATAGAAAGTTCGAAAGCCTTTGATATTGTGTACAATTTTTTCGTTTGATATGAGATGAGAGGACGTCTAAAGATTTCCCTCGGACCGGAGTCCGGAAGGCCGGGCCTGTCATTTACAGCGTTTGATTTGAGTCATTATTTCTGATTTATTCGCAGGACGCGTGTTGCTACCGTGACTTGCAATGTTGTCAACAATTGTGTTCATAGAAAATTCGAAAGCCTTTGATATTGTGTACAATTTTTTCGTTTGACCTGTATTCGATTTATGGCTTGTGTTGGCCGAATTGACCATTTTGTGACGTTTCTGCTGTACGATTAATGTCCAAATTGTACAGTATTTATGGCTTGTGTTGGCCGAATTGACCATTTTGTGACGTTTCTGCTGTACGATTAATGTCCAAATTGTACAGTTGTCTTTATGTATGTTTTCAAATTTGTTATATGTTTTGAGTAGGTATAAATACTTCATGTAAGCGTATTTTCAAACATGTTTTCCTTCTATTAGACTTGTTTTAATGTACTTTCCTTGTCTTCTCACTTACTTTTCATTATTGCTTCATAATTTTCGGCGTGAGTCACCCAATTTTTGCTATGAAGTGACTTGTTCTTTTCGTCACAATAATTAGGCATAACTTTATTTTATTTATTTTTTTTTTTTCAGCAATAAAGTAACTGATTTTGGAAATGGGGAAGCGATACATCTGAACATTTATTAGGATACGAGACGCCATGGTTGCCGAGAGTGTCCATTTTTAAGAGTTTTGATCGAGCAAACTGTCATAACGGAGGTCTAATCGAAGAGAGAGGAAGGACCGGAAAAAGCCAGCCATTCCAAGAGCGAGCCTTTTCTGCTGAGTATGAAGTTTGTTATGGGCCGGAATCAGATCCACGACCTACAGCTTAGCGCTTCCAAGGAAAGCGCGCTACCTTCGAAGCTGACTCTACAATAGGCTGGTTAGAGAACTTTCGCAGAGCCAACAGAATAAAGTAACTTACTATAGGTTTTCAGATAAATTTCAGAATTTTCCACGTTTCCATATTAAAAAAAAACTGGAGTAAGTCATGTGATGTGCCGGCTAAGTCGTTCTGTTCCCTCTTCTCTTTTTTCTCTCCACTGTCCACTTCATACCCATAGTTTTCTGAAATTACATCAATTTCATGAAAAATTCATACCGAGTATCCTTTATGTATTTTTCTTTCTCCTTTTCTCCTTCCTCCTTCTCCTCGGTCTTTCTCTTACTTCCCAACACCATTAGAGAATAATTCTCTTGTGCTTTTAAATGCTCTCTCGGAAGACGAGAAAGAAGGAAAGCTACAAAACGAAAGCTTGGAAATGGGGAAGCGGTACATCTGATCATTTATCTAGGATTTTTGGAGACGAGATGTCATGTTGTTAGCCGAGAGTGTCCATTTTCAGGAGGTTTGATAACTCTACCTAACAATCAAGGTCTTATCGTCCCGAAATCAAAGAGAGAAGGAGGAGAGTACAGGAGAAATCAATCCGTTCCAAGAGCGAACTTTTTCTTCTTACGATAAAAGTTCGTCCTCAGCAGGAATCGGACCCACGACCTAGAGCTTAGCGCTTCCAAGGTGCTACCTTTGAAGCTGATTCTACAATAGGCTGGTTAGAGAACTTTCGCAGAGCCAACAGAATAAAGTAACTTACTTACTACTTACTATAGGTTTTCAGATAAATTTCAGAATTTTCCATCTTTCCATATTAAAAAAAAACTGGAGTAAGTCATGTGATGTGCCGGTTAAGTCGTTCTGTTCCCTCTTCTCTTTTTTTCTCTCCACTGTCCACTTCATACCCATAGTTTTCTGAAATTACATCAATTTCATGAAAAATTCATACCGAGTATCCTTTATGTATTTTTCTTTCTCCTTTTTCTCCTTCCTCCTTCTCCTCGGTCTTTCTCTTACTTCCCTTTTTTTTATTATATACCAGAGTTTTATTATTATTTTTACTGTTTTTATCCAATTTTATACTCGGAAAATTTGATTGTATTCTCTGCCATTGTTACTTCCACTTTTCACTGGGTTTGGTGGAGCATATTGGTTTTCTTCTTTGGAAGGGGTGATAACTCCATCTACAATATTTTTCGTTTGTAAATTTGTTATTAGAAGACTACCTTTATCCAGAATACTTGGCATTATCCAGAAAATATTATTCAATGTCTTACGGTTTAGTGGTGAAAATCGCGGAGTGCACTAAACAATATTACGGACATAAGAGAGGGAGAAAAAAGTAAAAAGAACACAACTGCAATGGCATAATATAATTCTGTATTAATCACGATATCACAATAAGCATTCCCTACATACTTTTCTGTAGGTCTATTTCCGCTATTATATTCAGTTATTCCACTGGGGAAGTGTTTAGAAGAGCTTCCTCTTTACTTTGTATTGTTATCTTCCATAAGGTGATTCTACTCGTACTGACCATTTCCATTTTCCTATATTTCTTAATACGCTTTACCTTTTTTTCTTTTTCTGTTTTCAATTCATACAAGATATTTTTCTTTCTTCTTATTTTTCCAACGTATACTTTATCTCTTTTTGTCTTTATCATTGCTTTTATCATCTTCTCCTAGACGTTTATCCAATTTTATACTCGGAAAATTTGATTGTATTCTCTGCCATTGTTACTTCCACTTTTCACTGGGTTTGGTGGAGCATATTGGTCTTCTTCTTTTGGAAGGGGTGGTCACTCCATCTACCTACAATATTTTTCGTTTGTCAATTTGTTACTAGAAGACTACCTTCATCCAGAATACTTGGCATTATCTTGAAAATATTTTTCAATGTCTGAGGTTTTAGTGGTGAAAATCGCGGAGTGCACTAAATAATATTACGGACATAAGAGAGAGAGAAAAAAGTAAAAAGCACAGAACACAACTGCAATGGCATAATATATTCTGTATTAATTACGATATCACAATAAGCATTCCCTACATACTTTTCTGTAGGTCTATTTCCGCTATTATATTCAGTTATTCACTGGGGAAGTGTTTAGAAGAGCTTCCACTTTACTTTGTATTGTTATCTTCCATAAGGTGATTCTACTGACCATTTCCATTTTCCTATATTTCTTAATACGCTTTACCTTTTTCTGTTTTCAATTCATACAAGATATTTTTCTTTCTTCTTATTTTTCCAACGTCTACTTTATCTCTTTTTGTCTTTATCATTGCTTTTATCATCTTCTCCTAGACTCTCTCCCTTTATACATCGTCCATTTTTCTTTACAACGATTCGATTAACTTTTTTCAATATCGTAAAGGTGCTTTTCCGATGGGTTTCTCTTTTGCTTCATTTTCTTTTGTTGTGTTTCTAATAGACCATCGTCTTGTAACGATGTTTAGGAAGTACAATAACAATATCGTTACTGCTAATGTAATGATTATGGACATCCGTATCCGTACCATCATGTTCCATGCTTCTGAGCAGAGGGCTTTTCTAATAGACCATCGTCTTGTAACGATGTTTAGGAAGTACAATAACAATATCGTTACTGCTAATGTAATGATTATGGACATCCGTACCATCATGCTTCTGAGCAGAGGGCCACTCTTGTTATTCTCGGTTTTTATGTTCATTGCACTCTCGGATATTAGTGAGGTAACTTTTTGACCTTTCTTACAAATAGACATAATCTGTTTTAAGATCATTGTAGGTTTTCTTTGTGCTGTCTGAATTTCGCACGAGGCTTTTCCACTAATGTTGAGACTGTTGTCATTACAAATGAAAATGTCTTCTATTGTAGACACTCCAATCATTACAGTGTCATTGCACTCTCGGATATTAGTGAGGTAACTTTTTGACCTTTCTTACAAATAGACATAATCTGTTTTAAGATCATTGTAGGTTTTCTTTATGCTGTCTGAATTTCGCACGAGGCTTTTCCACTAATGTTGAGACTGTTGTCATTAAAAATGAAAATGTCTTCTGTTCTAGACACTCCAATCATTACAGTATTTTTTGAAACTTTAATCCATTTCGGAAAATTAAACTGATTTAATCACAATGCTCTTTCGATTGTGGATAGGTTGTCTTTTGTACCTTAAGTAGTATTTGGAGAACGTATCCTTGTAAGAAAACACCATTAGAGAATAATTCTCTTGTGCTTTTAAATGCTCTCTCGGAAGACGAGAAAGAAGGAAAGCTACAAAAAGAAAGCGACGAAGCTTACCCTTGAGTAATTCGGTGGAATATGTATAATCATTGCCCGTGGGAGGGGGAATAAGATGGAGGGGGTAGGAGCTGTTAGGAGAGGGGAGGGAGAGAACAAGAAGAGTTAGATAAGGGAAGGGGTAGGATGAAGAGATTTGGGGGTAGAGGAGGTTTAGGTAAGGAACAGAGGAGAAGGGAGTGTAAGAAAAGGAGGAGAAGATAAGAAAGAAGGGGAGAGGCGAGAAGGAAAATATCAGAGGAAGAGAGAGGAGAAGGAAGGAGTGAAGGTACGAAGAGGACAAGGGAAAGAAAGGAGAGAGGAGGGAAGAATGAAAATAAGATGAAGAAAGGAGATGAAGGAGAGGAGAAACAGTTCAAAAGCGAAGGAAAGAGAGAAGCGGAGGATAGAGCATGAAGAAGAGGAGAAGAAGGAAAGGCGAAAGAAGGAAGAATGGGAGGGAAAGAAAGAAGAAGGAGAGACGAAAGGAGAAAGGAACATGGGAGAAACGGACTATGATGGAGAGATCGTAAAGGAAGAGCTAACGAAACAGAAGAAGTAGGAGAGCATGAAAAAGAGAGGACGAGAAGGAGGTACACACATGAAGCACTATAAAAGAGGGAGGGGGGGGGAAGAGAAGAGAGAAAAGAAGAGGAAGGAAGAGCAAAAGAGAAGAACAAAGAGAAGAGGAGGATACAGAAAGAAAAAGAGAAGAAGTAGGAAATCAGGAAAAAGAGGGTATGCGAAAAAGGTATAGTGATACACACATGAAGAACTACAAAAGGAGGAGAGAGAGAGAGAGAGAGAGAGAGGGAGGGGGAAAGTCAAGGAGAGTTAGGGGAAGGGGGGCTAAATTAGTGCCATTACTCAGGTAGGGTTTTGAGAAAGTTTGTAGATAAGGAGGGGGCGAGATTGCACCGAGCATTCCTTAACTAATTATACACAGGCTAATTTTAATTAATGTTAGGGGATGTGTCTTGTCCCCAAATGGAGGGGTTGGGGTCTGGATGTGACTTCAACAAGGGGAAGGGTTAGGTGGTAGAGAACGCCTAAGGCGTTAACCTCGCCTAGTGGTTGCCTTCCACTCAAGAGTCTATTATTATTATTATTACAAGATAGGAGAGAGCGCTTACAGCCTTTTAAGCGCTATAGACGCGCTAAAACCAAGCTAACTATTAGGCTGATGTTATTTGAATCGAGGAAAGTGACTGATTTTCTCTCTTGGCCCCTCGACTAGACGGCAAAGATGAGATACTCTCCAAGTAGCCTGAAACGCTTGGGAAGCGTAATGAAGGGAAAGAGGAGGAAGAGGAGAGGGGGAGGAGAAGAAACAGGAGGAGAGGGAGGAGAAGAAGGAGAAGAAAGAGGAGGAGGAAGAGAGGAAAGAGGAGGAGGGGGAGGAGAAGCAGAAGAAGGAGAAGAAAGAGGAGGAGGAGGAGGAGGAGAAGAAGAAGAAGGAGAAGAAAGAGGAAGAGGAGGAGAAGGAGAAGAAAGAGGAAGAGGAGGAGAAGAAGAGGAAAGAGGGAGGAGGGGGAGGAGGAGAAGAAAGAGGAGGAGGAGAAGAAGAGGAAAGAGGGAGGAGAAGGAGAAGGAGAAGAAAGAGGAGGAGGAGGAGGAGGAGAAGAAAGAGGAGGAGGGGAAGGGAGTGGGGTTGTAATTAATATACGGAACTTATAGCGGTCCTATGTATGTTAATGTACGTAAACTATACAAGGATAAACTCCGACTTAGATACAAGTTTCCTCAGATATGTGCATTAGTTTACTCTAATAACTACTCATTTTTCCTCTAATATGGTGTGACAAATGAAATCAACAAGTAAGTACCTCATAACTGTCGATGAACCTTCTTAATTTGTCTCTTCTTCTTCTTCTCCTTTTTTATCTCCTCCCTCTTCCTCTTTTTTCTTCTCTTCAAGATAGGTATAATATATAGGTACTCATATAGTACCTGGGGTATCTACTTAGATATGTAGCTATAGGTATATAAAAATAAAGAATTAAATACATGAGAAGAACAGGAGGAACAATTCTTTCCTCTGCAATATCGTTAATTGCTCCATACTGAGAAAAATAAATGTTGGCAGGTGGGCCAATAAATGGTACGTTTTTTAGGTGGGCGAATAAATGGTACACTTACCCTACGTAGGTACAACTTTCCTGAACTTCAGTGTTCCGTTGAAAACTCCTGCAAAGAATCTTCTTTTCCCGGATCAGAAACGTTCTTTCACGGATGTTTAAAAGATTATTGATCCTTTTATTCATTTTATTCTCCAATAAATAACAAATAAATAACTTATCGACAATTACCATTCCCAAACTCCTGTTTATTTCTTCGTTTCAAGCTTTTTCCCGTCGAAAGACGTAAAACCCGACAGGTTCATATACCTAAAATAGGTAACCGTCACATATGTACAACTTTCCTGAACTTCAGTAATCCGTTAAGAAACTCGTTCAAAGAATCTTCTTTTCCCGGCTCAGAAACGTTCGTTCACGGATGTTACATCTCACTTTCAGCAAAAAGGAGAGCACCAAAAGCAGATAAACAAAAGCCCTGTGAAACAAATTTGATATTCATTTCCCTACCCCTTTTTCTTCTTTTCCGATCCCGAACTTTGGGGAAGAATTTTGATTTGATGTGAAGGTATTGGCTGGGGCGCAACCCCCCGTCTCTCAAAATGAACAGAACATCCCAATAATGTATTCGGGAATAAATAAAAACAAATTGTGATAAATGAGGATTTGCGAATCAAATTTCAAAGCTCCCTGTATTCAATTGGACACATTATTTATATTGATATTTCAAATCGACGAAAAAACGCATGATAAATAAAATTAATAAAAAAAAAGAAAACGGGGAAATACATTTGTTAGAAAATTTTCTAATAAAAAATAAAATACACGGAAAATTGTCAGTTACTCTTCTCAGTAGGTAACATCACAGTGTTTTCCCACATTTTCTCTTAGTTGCTAAATAATTGTTCTCACGAGTCACAAAGCCGGAAGCACCCCTAAAGAGCCATCAGCAAATGCTCTCCTAGATGTCACCCATCTAGATTTTCAACATATATGTGTCACGCCACGGTCAGTCAGTTTATAATATGCTGACTCACCACTCTCTGCTTCGGGCTAGAACCTGTTTAAAACGCGTAAAAATTGAATTATGAGAGAGGGACATTTTTTAACAATTTACTTGTAAATAAAGATAAAAATACACAAAAAAAGTCTAAAAAAATGAGATGGGGTGAAAAATACAAGTGGTAGGAGGGAAATTTTGTACAAAAAAAGTAGGAAAAAAAAAAGAATTGAAATGATAAAATATGGATGACCAGTATTGGAAGATTGGTAGTCAATCATTTTGACCCCTCAGGGCTATTTTCTGTATTTTTCAGTGACAAGTGCAATATTATTTAATTTTCTCCCTATGGAGCCCCTGCTGTCGAAAAATGGGACATATGTTTCCACATGTTCACTGCTGTAAGCTGGAAAAGGGTGCTTTTTAAGTGTGGTTGAAGATTTCTTGTCTTCTTTTGAATCGGCTGTGCATGATAGATTGTTGGTTACCTAGTGGTTCAATATCAGAGGCTTGTCTCCTTTGACTGCCGTGCGCCTAGATACCCGTTTTACACTAGGTTATTGGTTATCTAGTGGTTCAGTAAACTGTAACTCACTAAAAAAAAAGGGCCACTATGGAGCCCTATGGGCTTATCAGATCCAAAAACTCCGAACTTTTTTCGCACGTACAAGTAACTACATAATATGTATGCATTGTATGAATATATCTCACATTTATTTTTGACCGATGACCGACATCTCCACAAGTCTGAAATGAAATGTGACAAACTTACATACACACTTATTTTTACTTACCCAATACAAGTTAAATTTCGTTCCCATTCTTCAGAAATATTCTGAACTGTTGTGATTTCGCAGTCACTTTTGTGTACATTTGTCGTCTAATGGTCTTTCGAACAGTCCCATAGGGGAATTCACAGTTTTTTCTCCGAGTGAATATGTTTCTCTTTTCCGAATAAAATCTACAAGGGTCAGGTTAGGGCCAATATTGAACAAGTTCTACCGTTTTTGCCGAGCGTGTGAGATTTTTTCCCTATGTGCGTGTACTCACGGGTTAATAATCGATAGTTCACATCACTAGTTTACAATGGCAGTCAACTGGGCAAAATGTGCGGGAAAGGAACAGATACTATAGAATCTATAGATAGATTAGATAGTGATGACTAGCTTTTAGCGACCTGGTGGGCTCTAGCTTACATACCTAGTAGGTAACTATTAGCTGATAGTCACTTGGTGGGCTCTAGTAATTTCTCGTTCTTTATTGCTCATGTGTTAATTGTTTACTCAATTTGGTCAGCGGTCAGGTAGGATGGGTATAATTTGTATCCAGTCCATCTTGCACAGGATTTACTTGCTTTGCTATTAGGATGTGTTAATTGTTTACTCAATTTGGTCAGCGGTCAGGTAGGATGGGTATAATTTGTATCCAGTCCGTCTTGCACAGGATTTACTTGCATTGCTATATAGTGTTCACGGTAGTCAGAGAGACTCTAACTAATGATTGACTAATGACTGCCAAAATCGGCAGAGTGGGAATCTACCTCCTCTGATACCCTCTAGTCTAGTTTGTTCCGAAGTAATACCACGATTTGCCTAGGCAGTGTATAGAAAATTAGCAAATGTGTTAATTGTTTACTCAATTTGGTCAGCGGTCAGGTAGGATGGGTATAATTTGTATCCAGTCCGTCTTGCACAGGATTTACTTGCTTTGCTGTTACTACTCTTGTACATGCAGTTTGCTGCAAATGCATTCTTCCGTACAATGTGGTATTTTGACATCACTGCAGCCGCTGAGTCTGAGAAAAAAAGACATTCATACACGTTGCACTCATAGGTATGCATACAAAGGGAAACGTACATTCTAGGTTTCCCAGGTTCCAAGAAAAATTCAGACTGTTTAGAATGTAAAACGCGTAAAAATTGAATTATGAGAGAGGGACATTTTTTAACAATTTACTTGTAAATAAAGATAAAAATACACAAAAAAAGTCCAAAAAATGAGATGGGGTGAAAAATACAAGTGGTAGGAGGGAAATTTTGTACAAAAAAAGTAGAAAAAAAAAAGAATTGAAATGATAAAATATGGATGACCAGTATTGGAAGATTGGTAGTCAATCAGTTTGACCCCTCAGGGCTATTTTCTGTATCTTTCAGTGACAAGTGTAATATTATTTAATTTTCTCCCTATAGAGCCCCTGCTGTCGAAAAATGGGACATATGTTTCCACATGTTCACTGCTGTAAGCTATAAAATATGGATGACCAGTATTGGAAGATTGGTAGTCAATCAGTTTGACCCCTCAGGGCTATTTTCTGTATCTTTCAGTGACAAGTGCAATATTATTTAATTTTCTCCCTATAGAGCCCCTGCTGTCGAAAAATGGGACATATGTTTCTACATGTTCACTGCTGTAAGCTGGAAAAGGGTGCTTTTTAAGTGTGGTTGAAGATTTGTCTTCTTTTGAATCGGCTGTGCATGATAGATTGTTGGTTACCTAGTGGTTCAATATCAGAGGCTTGTCTCCTTTGAATCGACTCTAAACTTTACGGATCTGTTACTGAGAAAGTTAGATACCGGTTTTTTACTAGGTTATTGGTTATCTAGTGGTTCAGTAAACTGTAACTCACTAAAAAAAAGGGCCACTATGGAGCCCCATGGGCTTATCAGATCCAAAAACTCGAAATTTTTTTCGTACGTACAAGTACCTACATAATATGTATGCATTGTATGAATATATCTCACATTCATTATTGACCGGTGACCGACATCTCCACTAGTCTGAAATGAAATGTGACAAACTTACATACATATACATACATACTTATTTTTACTTACCCAATACAAGTTAAATTTCGTTCCCATTCTTCAGAAATATTCTGAACTGTTGTGATTTCGCAGTCACTTTTGTGTACATTTGTCGTCTAATGGTCTTTCGAACAGTCCCATAGGGGAATTCACAGTTTTTTTCTCCGAGTGAATATGTTTCTCTTTTCCGAATAAAATCTACAAGGGTCGTAATAAAACGACTTCATATTTAGATAGAGAGAAAATGACCCTTGGGTAAATATACTAAAGTAATATACAATATTGTCAAATGTTTACATGAGCTTTTTTTTCCTTATGTCATCTTTTAAGCGTCACTTTAGGATATTGTGTTCCCTTCAATGTTGTCATCAGATTGTGCACTTAACTGTAAAAAAAGACTTTTTTTGAGAGTCAAATATTTCCATTTTCCATTTGTAAATCATAAATTCATTACTACTGGCTATCTGAAAAGATTTTTTATCCATTTTTATTTTATTTATTTACCTTGATAGGTAAGCGTAAAAATGAGTTCAGCAGTCGAGAACTAAAAGGTTTAAACTTGATCTTATACATTTTTTCAGTACCTAAATTGACTTTATACATATCTATGTAGGTATGTAAGTAGGTGGATGAATTTTTATTCTAATTTTACGTTGATCTAAGAATAGCTAAGGTGCTTATGTTGCTCTCAGTAGAATCGTGATCATGAGTTGCAAAATCTGTTATAATTGTACGAGTATCTATTGAAAAATTCTTCGGTTCTCTATTCGAATTTATGTATTCGTTTATTTTCTCATATAAAATGGATAGAAAAATATTTTAATTCCACTAAAATAATTACCATAATTGCAAGTTTAACACTTAACAGGTTAATTTTTGAACAAAGAATTCTATGGCTTCGAGTTATAGAATAATGGAAGTTCAAAAGATCAGGCAAGTTTCTGCTTTAGTTTGAACGCCATATTCTACAAGAGCAATTGTCTTAAACCAAATGAAGAGTTTAAACTAGGTGCTGATATATGGCAGGCACGAAACGAAACTAGAGAAAATAAAAAAAGGTAGGTACATAATTAAAGAAATAAAATGAAAATGACATCATAATTTATTTTTCGGAGCAGATGCCAAAATAAGTATAAATGGGCATTTGAATCCTTTTTTGTAGTTTGATTTACCTCTAGCTACATTTTGTACATCAAATATTTTGGTTTCCCTGATCCTTTCCCCATTTCCCCACATTTAAACAATTAGGAAGGTTAAAATCAGGAGTTTTCTAGAGTTTCAATATTTTTCGCACAGTTCACATTGCATACGTGCATTGCATTGCATTTCAACATACACATCTACTTATTTCGCTTTCAGTTTTATCCATAATTATCCCTAAAAAATGTCTTCCACAGATTCCAGTCGCAATTCCATAGTCCGTACGTCATCCCCGAGCAGCGAATGGGTTAATGACCAACTCATTTGTATTTCATCATGGGATATCTCCGTGTCTGCTGTCAGTCAATAATAACTTCTCAAAAAGTTCTCTCTACTTCTGGTTATTACTATCGATTCTGATGATTTCTTAATGCTCTTCGTTTCATAAAAACTCGCGAGCCTTTATTTGGCAAGAAGAAGTTCTGACTTCGTGACAACGAGACGGTTTTCCAAACAAAAATCAGTTCCGAACATGGAGTCGTCATAATTGAAGGATGGCAAGATAGTTTAGAATGTTTAGATACTAGTTTTGGACCTAGTATCTTTCGTTGACAGATGATTTTATGTTTTACTCTATGGCCTGGCAGCCTGGCACGCACTCTTGAGATTTTATCTTACGAACCGATTCTGATTGTAAGATATCATTGATCTCAAGATGGAGAAATATGAATACGCTGCTAGGCAACG
Organism: Diaphorina citri; assembly: GCF_000475195.1. Lineage (NCBI taxonomy): Eukaryota > Metazoa > Arthropoda > Insecta > Hemiptera > Psyllidae > Diaphorina > Diaphorina citri. The sequence continues at coordinate 52,959 of NW_007377982.1, read as the reverse complement.
CGCAACAGTGTCTTCCTTCGGGATCTCTAGAATCAAAGAAGTATAGAGAATCTATAATAATCTGTTTAGTATAGGAATTTTTTTACGGACATTTGATAGAACCCTGTTCTCAATAAGGTCCGAATTCCTGTCAAACAAGCCGAAAGAGAGCAATGAAAATAATATAACAAAGGCCTGTGTCAGTGTACTGTATCAGTGTATTAGTTAAGACGAGAAGAGAACGTGGAAGGTCCGTACTAAATATGTTTTTTTTTGTTTAACCTCCTCATAGAGAGAAAATGACCCTTGGGTAAATATACTAAAGTAATATACAATATTGTCAAATGTTTACATGAGCTTTTTTTTCCTTATGTCATCTTTTAAGCGTCACTTTAGGATATTGTGTTCCCTTCAATGTTGTCATCAGATTGTGCACTTAACTGTAAAAAAAGACTTTTTTTGAGAGTCAAATATTTCCATTTTCCATTTGTAAATCATAAATTCATTACTACTGGCTATCTGAAAAGATTTTTTATCCATTTTTATTTTATTTATTTACCTTGATAGGTAAGCGTAAAAATGAGTTCAGCAGTCGAGAACTAAAAGGTTTAAACTTGATCTTATACATTTTTTCAGTACCTAAATTGACTTTATACATATCTATGTAGGTATGTAAGTAGGTGGATGAATTTTTATTCTAATTTTACGTTGATCTAAGAATAGCTAAGGTGCTTATGTTGCTCTCAGTAGAATCGTGATCATGAGTTGCAAAATCTGTTATAATTGTACGAGTATAAATTAACTTTATAAATATCTATGTAGGTATGTAAGTAGGTGGATGAATTTTTATTCTAATTTTACGTTGATCTTAGAATAGCTAAGGTGCTTATGTTGCTCTCAGTAGAATCGTGATCATGAGTTGCAAAATCTGTTATAAATGTACGAGTATCTATTGAAAAATTCTTCGGTTCTCTATTCGAATTTATGCTGTACGAGTATCTATTGAAAAATTCTTCGGTTCTCTATTCGAATTTATGTATTCGTTTATTTTCTCATATAAAATGGATAGAAAAATAGGTGGAGAACGTACTCGTAAAATATAATTCAGAATGCTCAGCATTTAGCACTTGGTAATTTTCAAATCCAATGAAACTCACAACAAATCTCAAAACTATTATCACATCTATACGTTCTTTACCTGATGTTAACGTTAATAGTGCAAATGAAAATCTTGCTAAGTTAGTCAAAGAACCGAGACTTCGTTCTTGAAGTATTTCCATGTGAGACGGATACTTATTATATCAAACAAACAGACAATACCTGTTTGTGAATAGGTAAGGTTTAGAGAAGAAGTAGGAAATCAGGAAAAAGAGGGTATGCGAAAAAGGTATAGTGATACACACATGAAGAACTACAAAAGGAGGAGAGAGAGGGAGGGGGAATGTCAAGGAGAGTTAGAGGAAGGGGGGTTAAATTAGTGCCATTACTCAGGTAGGGTTTTGAGAAAGTTTGTATAGATAAGGAGGTTTAATTCCACTAAAATAATTACCATAATTGCAAGTTTAACACTTAACAGGTTAATTTTTGAACAAAGAATTCTATGGCTTCGAGTTACAGAATAATGGAAGTTCAAAAGATCAGGCAAGTTTCTGCTTTAGTTTGAACGCCATATTCTACGAGAGCCATTGTCTAAAACCAAATGAAGAGTTTAAACTAGGTGCTGATCTGCTGATATACATACATAATTATGGCAGGCACGAAACGAAACTAGAGAAAAAAAAGATAGGTACATAGTTAAAAAAAATAAAATAAAATGAAAATGACATCATAATTTATTCTTCGGAGCAGATGCCAAAATAAGTATAAATGGGCATTTGAATCCTTTTTTGTAGTTTGATTTACCTCTAGCTACATTTTGTACATCAAATTATTAAACATCTCATATGGAAATTTTATAGAATAAGTTTAGTATTATTTTGTGTTGGAATTTTCAAAACTGTTTGCTCAATATTTTTTTTTTAGAATTTTTTTTTTTTTTTTTTTTTTTTTTTTTTTTTTTTTTTTTTTTTTTTTTTTGTAGTTTGATTTACCTCTAGCTACATTTTTTACATCAAATTATTAAACATCTCATATGGAAATTTTATACAATAAGTTTAGTATTATTTTGTGTTGGAATTTTCAAAACTGTTTGCTCAATATTTTTCAGGTGAAACTCTCAAAGGTTTTCCATTTTCCATTTATCACCCTGCTGAACAAACAAACATTCAGACGTATGGAAACATTTCAAACATTAGGTAATGAATATGAATATGTTTATGATTAAAACGAAACGAGAAACTTCTAATGAACATTGGGAGAGGAGGAGAAGAAGGAAGAGAAAGAGGAGGAGGATGAGAAGGAGGAAGAAAATGGAAACTGTAAAGAGAAAGGGGTTTAATTTTCCACACGGATAGGATTCTATCGAACTGAGGGATTTTCATAAATTAATTTACAAAGGACGCACAGACGTAATACACACATATCAATTTTAAGTGGCGTACACTGAGGAAAAAATTGTGACAGGGTGCCACAAGTTTAGGGTGGAAGAACTCTATTATTGGGTTACTTCCCCTGATTTAGGCTGTTGGATTGCTATATTATAGTGTCGAGCTTCCCGATATAGAGTTCAATATTAAAGTGCCGGAACCCTGTCACCCGATTAGGCTGCCGGAACCCTAGTTTTTTTCTCCGTGTCTCCTCCTTGAAATTTAGGGACTGCTTCCTTCCTCTAAAATCTTCACTGGAAAAAATCTGCCTTGGAGGGATTTTCATAAATTAATTTACAAAGGACGCACAGACGTAATACACACATATCAATTTTAAGTGGCGTATCCTCCTTGAAATTTAGGGACTGCTTCCTTCCTCTGAAATTTTCACTGGAAAAAATCTGCCTTAAAAATCAAGGAAAATTCTTTGTATTTGCAAGAAAAATTCTAAAGCGATGCACATTGACGCAGATCCAAAGTGCATGATTTTTGTTTTTAAGGCGTCGCCGTCGGACCGCTTTTTGACAGTTCTGGACCGCTTTTTGGCGGCCATAACATAAAACCTATACGGTACTGAATATGAGTTTGTGGTAAAAGTTGGGGGGGAGGGTTGCTCCCCTATGTACATAATTTATGTGGCCCGCGAAGTACCTCCCAATGTAGCATGTGGCCCGCATACACATGGAAGTTGGAAACCCCCGTCCTACATCGTCTTTATTCGCTTTATCCTTTTATCAAACCTCTTGGGAAAAAAAGTGGATCATTCTAAACTTCTATAACAAGGTCATGGATGTCAGATCAGTTATTTCATTATGATTATTATGATGTGTAGCTTATAATTATTTCAAGTGATTGTTTTGATTGACATCAAATGACTGAGCTCGTGATTATAACTTCTTGTCTATATTTTTAACGTCAGGTTAATATCAGTTTGATAAAAAATTAATATTTGGTTACAAACCATTTCTGTCAGAAATCGCTCTGATTTTGAGCTTTTCAAGTTGGAGATTCTAGTTAGTAGTAATTATATGATGGATTCTTACAAAGTTACTCATATTGGGATATGTTTTGACATTGACACATTTTTAGAGGGATTTTCATAAATTAATTTACAAAGGACGCACAGACGTAATACACACATATCAATTTTAAGTGGCGTATCCTCCTTGAAATTTATTAGGGACTGCTTCCTTCCTCTAAAATTTTCTCTGGAAAAAATCTGCCTTAAAAATCAAGGAAAATTCTTTGCATTTGCAAGAAAAATTCTAAAGCGACGCACATTGACGCAGATCCAAAGTGCATGATTTTTGTTTTTAAGGCGTCGCCGTCGGTATTTTGTTTTTAAGGCGTCGCCGTCGGACCGCTTTTTGACAGTTCTGGACCGCTTTCTGGTGGTCATAAAATAAAACCTATACGGTACTGAATATGAGTTTGTGGCTTCCCCCTTTGGAAAATGTTACTATCCGCCACTGATCACATGTATAGGGTAAACACCAAGATAATTAAAGCGCTTCTAGCGAACATTATTGTGTACGTTTGTGTGTACATTAATACATTTATAATTCAGGAGAATTTTCACATGATGGATATACAGGGTGGTCATTCGGTGCTTTACCAAATTGTGTACGACAGCGTTGTAATAGTGTCCGAATATCTGCCAAAAATTTTGATACTGTAATACCCCCCAATTTTGCCTCCCCCCCCCCAACAATTCCACTCACCCTGTATAATTATACGTTTATTTCAGAATTGAGTTCCACATGATCCTCATACGTATAATACGTATAAAATAATATACGAATATTCCAACTTGTTCAAATGCTTGAGTATAGATGTACCATATTGCTGTGGATTCCCGAAATTGTGTGAAATTAGTATTCACACATCAGTGTTCACGGTGTGAATATACTGATGGTCGACTGGGACTATCAGTATTTTAACGATTTCGATAATTCACAGCAACATAGATATTGTATTTTGTATTATCTATCTGGATTCTGGAGCATACTTTGCCTCCTGCTCTTTTTATGAAAGAGGTTTTCGGGGTTTCCATTCTATGGAATGCTTTGTTCTAATTATTAGATATTTGGCATCTTCATGAGCGTTTAACCCTTTGGCCTGATTTTCAGTCGACGGGCCATTTGCCTCCCCCCCCCCAACAATTCCACTCACCCTGTATAATTATACGTTTATTTCAGAATTGAGTTCCACATGATCCTCATACGTATAAAATATACGTATAAAATAATATACGAATATTCCAACTTGTGCAAATACTTGAGTATAGATGTACCATATTGCTGTGGATTCCCGAAATTGTGTAAATTAGTATTCACACATCAGTGTTCACAGTGTGAATATACTGATGGTCGACTGGGACTATCAGTATTTTAACGATTTCGATAATTCACAGCAACATAGATATTGTATTTTGTATTATCAGCTATCTGGATTCTGGAGCATACTTTGCCTCCTGCTCTTTTTATGAAGAGGTTTTCGGGGTTTCCATTTTATGGAATGCTTTGTTCTAATTATTAGATATTTGGCATCTTCATGAGCGTTTAACCCTTTGGCCTGATTTTCAGTCGAGGGGCCATTTAATTCGACTATTCCGAGAGAACACCCATTATAGGTATTGGTCAGCCATTCAGAATTTACATTTTTTTCTGCAAAATGTGCAAGAAATTTCAGCAAAAGTATTTAATACATCTGTTTCTGAGTCATTCACTCTCACAATAATAGTAGGTAAGTATACCTATAATATTTCTTACTATTTTTTTCTAGCTATTTCTCTAAATAATTTTGTTTTCTGGACAGGATGGGTAAAAGGAAAAGACAGAACGGGCCATTTAATTCGACTATTCCGAGAGAACACCCATTATAGGTATTGGTCAGCCATTCAGAATGTACATTTTTTTCTGCAAAATGAGCAAGAAATTTCAGCAAAAGTATTTAATACTTCTGTTTCTGAGTCATTCCCTCTCACAATAATAGTAGGTAAGTACCTATAATATTTCTTACTATTTTTTTCTAGCTATTTCTCTACATAATTTTGTTTACGGGCCATTTAATTCGACTATTCCGAGAGAACACCCATTATAGGTATTGGTCAGCCATTCAGAATGTACATTTTTTTCTGCAAAATGTGCAAGAAATTTCAGCAAAAGTATTTAATACATCTGTTTATGAGTCATTTACTCTCACAATAATAGTAGGTAAGTACCTATAATATTTCTTACTAGTTTTTTCTAGCTATTTCTCTAAATAATTTTGTTTTCTGGACAGGATGGGTGAAAGGAAAATACAGAACATAATATTCACATCCATCTGTACCCAACCCATCTCATCTCATGTCCATCTCAGATGATGTAATGGAAGTGCAACGTGTATTTGGAGAGGAAGGATGTGTAAGATCGAGAAGAAAAGGGAGGGGAGAGCTTTTTTGCTTACACGAGTATGGGAACCCATCATATTGAATAATATCCTTGTAATTTATGGCTTGTGTTGGCCGAATTGACCATTTTGTGACGTTTCTGCTGTACGATTAATGTCCAAATTGTACAGTTGTCTTTATGTATGATTTCAAATTTGTTATATGTTTTGAGTAGGTATATCTAAATACTTCCTGTTTTAATGTACTTTCCTTATCTTCTCACTTACTTTTCTTTATTGCTTCATAATTTTCGGCGTGAGTCACCTAATTTTTGCTATGAAATGACTTGTTCTTTTCGTCACAATAATTAGGCATTACTCTATTTTATTTTTTTTTTTTTTTTATTTTTTTTTTTTTTTTTTTTTTTTTAGGTGTGACAGAGGGATTTGTAACTGCCAAAGTCTTTATCCTCCCGAAAGTGAAACAGAAGGAAGACAGTATAGGAGAAAGCCAGCCGTTCCAAGAAAGAAGCTGTTTGGGATAAAATCCGCCCGGGCGGGAATCGAACCCTTGACCTAGCGCTTACCAGGCAGACGCGGTAACCTCCAAGCTAACTAGACTGGCTCTTAACTTTTAAAAATTATCAGCAGTCTATTTTGAAAGCATTAATTTCTGAGATCCGTATATAGTAGGGCTCCTCTTCTTGTGCTCTCACCACCTATAATTTTGGGCAAGATAATAAAATTATTGTCCACAGTTAGGGACACCGGGAATGGGGACACCTCATGTTAACCCTTCCGTATTTTCCAAGAGGGCAGAGGACCAATGGTCGATATATTACCAGGTCTACCAACGTCAGGAAGGAACGTTAAGGAGCAAGAAAGAGAAACAGAAACATATTGAGAAACGGAGAGAGACAGGGTGGAAGGGAGAGAGAGAGAGAGAGGGGGAGAGAGAGGGGGAGAGAGAGAGAGAGAGAGAGAGAGAGAGAGTAATTAATTTAACATGAATTATCTCTCTTCCTCTTTATCATGAAGGGAATAATGTTCAGTTAGAGGAGAACGTACATTACCTAACATACGAGGTACACCTTCTTATTAATGATATTTGGGGAGTCTTCAGTGTAGGCAGGTTGTAGAACGCACGATATCACAATAAGCATTCCCTACATACTTTTCTGTAGGTCTATTTCCGCTATTATATTCAGTTATTCCACTGGGGAAGTGTTTAGAAGAGCTTCCTCTTTACTTTGTATTGTTATCTTCCATAAGGTGATTCTACTGACCATTTCCATTTTCCTATATTTCTTAATACGCTTTACCTTTTTTTCTTTTTCTGTTTTCAATTCATACAAGATATTTTTCTTTCTTCTTATTTTTCCAACGTCTACTTTATCTCTTTTTGTCTTTATCATTGCTTTTATCATCTTCTCCTAGACTCTCTCCCTTTATACATCGTCCATTTTTCTTTACAACGATTCGATTAACTTTTTTCAATATCGTAAAGGTGCTTTTCCGATGGGTTTCTCTTTTGCTTCATTTTCTTTTGTTGTGTTTCTAATAGACCATCGTCTTGTAACGATGTTTAGGAAGTACAATAACAATATCGTTACTGCTAATGTAATGATTATGGACATCCGTATCCGTACCATCATGTTCCATGCTTCTGAGCAGAGGGCTACTCTTGTTATTCTCGGTTTTTATGTTCATTGCACTCTCGGATATTAGTGAGGTAACTTTTTGACCTTTCTTACAAATAGACATAATCTGTTTTAAGATCATTGTAGGTTTTCTTTATGCTGTCTGAATTTCGCACGAGGCTTTTCCACTAATGTTGAGACTGTTGTCATTAAAAATGAAAATGTCTTCTGTTCTAGACACTCCAATCATTACAGTATTTTTGGAAACTTTAATCCATTTCGGAAAATTAAACTGATTTAATCACAATGCTCTTTCGATTGTGGATAGGTTGTCTTTTGTACCTTAAGTAGTATTTGGAGAACGTACTCGTAAAATATAATTCAGAATGCTCAGCATTTAGCACTTGGTAATTTTCAAATCCAATGAAACTCACAACAAATCTTAAAACTATTATCATATCTAATAGGTATACGTTCTTTACCTGATGTTAACGTTAATAGTGCAAATGAAAATCTTGCCAAGTTAGTCAAAGAACCGAGTCTTGATTCTTGAAGCATTTCCATGTGAGACGGATACTTATTATATCAAACAAACAGACAATACCTGTTTGTGAATAGGTAATGTTTGATCTCCAACAATCATCATCTAACATGAGAATTAAACCAACCATCAGTATCTAACATGTGGATTAAACCGGGGGATAATTATTATATTTTCAAATACATATTATTTTTGTGTCAAATATAATATTCGCGATCTGGTTGCCCATATTCGCAATGAAACCGTGAGAAAACTTCACAAGAAATTCACATTCGAAAATTAATATATGCCGTGATGGTTAGATTGATTTCGCTGACTTTGAGTGATTCTTTTAACCTGGATATAAGATATAAGGAGTTGTGTGTAGGGCTGGAAGCTGTAGGTACGTGTTTATTATCTTATCCATAAGAAATTTTTGAATGAGTGGTAATTTTATCTCATCAGACTCGTTTTTGGTATTATTAAAAATCGGCAAAAAATTTTCGAGAGCATTGTAGGGTGTCATCAAGCCTTTTTTAACCCATACTCAACTAGACTTTTACTCACCAACAAGGTCTGCAATTGAAAAAGAGACTCCAGAGCGGATTTTATCAGATTATTAGTCCATGCTGGAGGGCAAATATTACTATCCATACTCAGAAAGAGATTCTGGATACTTCGAGGTAGACAAACCATCAGATCCGTAATCAATTCGTGCGTAACTTGTAAAAGGCTAATCGCAAAGAGAATAGAAGTCGTGCCTACACCACTGCCTGAAGCCCGTGTTCGAGACGCTAAAGTATTCGAAGTCACCGGAGTTGATTTCGCAGGTCCACTCTACATTAAAGCTGACAATGGATCTGTAAAGAAAGCATGGGTATGTTTATTTACGTGCGCGGTGTACCGGGCTGTACGACTTGAGTTAGTTACCACACTCTCTACAGACGGATTTATGCAAGCCTTGAGAAGATTTTCCAGTAGACAAGGCCGACCTTCTATCATGTATAGTGATAATGGTACGAACATGGTCGGATTTGACAATGCTTGTGCTGAGATTGATTGGGAAAAGATCGCCACTTACAGTTCAGTCAAAAGGATTGATTGGCGGTTTAATCCACCCTCGTCACCGTGGTGGGGAGGATGGTGGGAGCGCATGATTGGACTGGTAAAGAACCTATTAAGAAGAATACTTGGACGTACATCAGTGGATTATGAAGAGTTGAGTACGATATTGAGTGAGTGTGAAGCGGTAATAAACTCACGCCCATTGACATACGTGTCCGACAATTCGTCTGACTTATCATGTATTAGCCCAAGTATGTTTCTTCATGATTTGGAAGAAGTAGGTATTCCCGAATTTGACGTTATCAAGTCTACTCATCTGAGTAAGAAGCTCAAGCACAGCCAAGAATTAAAAAGACAACTTTGTAAACGATTTCGTTTAGAATATCTTGGACAACTCCAATTATTTGCGAATAATAAGAAGAAATATGAGTTGAGACTTGGAGAAATAGTGCTAGTTGGAGACGATAATAATAAAAGAATCAACTGGCCATTGGGACTCATTATACAATTGATACAGGGTGGTGATGGCCACGTACGAGTTGTTAAGGTGCGAACCAGCACTGGTGTTTTGACGAGACCTGTACAACGAATTTATCCGCTAGAGTTTCAGTGTAGCTCAGACGATTTGACTCCTTTGTTAGAAGAGAGTAATACAAGTGTAACTCCAGAAATTGACACAACACTTGTACCTATTATTGATTCAGTCCCAGACTTATCTGATGTTATGTCTCCACCTAGGCATTCAATAATGACTCCACCTGTGTCACCTAGAGTGACAAGAGTATCTGATAGACGTAGTGATTTAGAGAACATATTATTACCTCGGAATCACATTACAAGACGTGGACGTAATGTGAGAAAACCAACTAAACTTGACCTGTAAATACCTAATACTTAGATAGAAGAAGGAAACAAATTTGATAATTAAGTTTGGTTAAAGCCGACCCAATACAAAGGGGTTCAACCCCCTTTTTTTTTTTTTTTTTGTCATCCAAGTGTCTTGACCGGAACTTCCCTGCCATTTTCAAAATTACTCCCTCATCCACCAAAATATGAAATGTTCCCTTCCCCATAGCAAATTCGACGCCATTACAATGGGATTGAACCCACGCTAGGTATTCTTCTTGTCGTGTCGTAACCGGAACTCCTCTACCACTTTCAACATTAATAATTAGAAGTCACTCCCTCTCGTCCACCCCAATATGAAATGTTCCCTTCCCCATCCCCATAACAAATTCGACGCCACTACAATGGGATCGAACCCACGCTGTTGAGTATGTGTGCGATGCTGGAGTGATGTTCTGGATCAGGTTGAGAGCTGCTTGGCTGCTACAGGATGATGGACAGTTGATAGGTATTCAGGACTTCAAGTGTATCTCAGGAACCAACACATGACGTCAATACTGACTGGGATGATGAGATCTTGAGGACTGGATTCGGAAATATCAAGGTCTGGGAAGTCTTGTTACTAGGTACTTTGTCGGAAAAAAAGCATAAAATATTTTTTCTCCTGAATATTTTCAGATGTACCTACACAGAGTCATCAACAAGGGGTTCAGACCCCAGATACAGGGTCATATGAGGGTTGTCCTACATGAGCTTAGCGTTATAATGTTAGACATTGATTTTATTCTGTATTGCAATAAATAATATTAGGTAGAAGTTATTAATCACATTCATAAACAATAATAATTGGGTATATATATTAGAAAGCAATTTTATTGAAAAATTAATAAATAAACAAGACTTAAAAGTAACTACATTTTTGGGAGAACTCTAAGCGAAAGAAAAACTAAGCGCACTAACAAATCTAATAACCTAATTGATTGACGAAACTGAAGCGTTACAAGTAAAGAAGTTGGAAATAAAATACAAAATCGACATCCAATATTACCTGAAAAACGTCCACAGTCTGAACTTTTTCGTCTTTCATTTCACCAAAATTATTATTGATTTTATACCTACTCGTTGCGGGTTCCAATCGATGTCGATCAACTGGTCGACTAAGGTGGATTTCACATCTAGACTGCAACTTGCAGTATACGGTAAGGAGGGGGCGAGATTGCACCGAGCATTCCTTAACTAATTATACACAGGCTAATTTTAATTAATGTTAGGGGATGTGTCTTGTCCCCCAAATGGAGGGGTTGGGGGTCTGGATGCGACTTCAACAAGGGGTTCAGACTCCAGATACAGGGTCATATGAGGGTTGTCCTACATGAGCTTAGCGTTATAATGTTAGACATTGATTTTATTTTGTATTGCATTGAATAATATTAGGTAGAAGTTATTAATCACATTCATAAACAATAATTGGGTATATTAGAAAGCAATTTTATTGAAAAATTAATAAATAAATAAGACTTAAAAGTAACTACATTTTTGGGAGAACTCTTTAGTGCGAAAGAAAAACTGGACCCACAGGAAAAAGTCAAGAACCTCAAGGACTTGTGAATACCTACAACAGAGAATAAAGTATTTTAAAATCTCATTTTCGAAAAAAGTAACTACATTTTTGGGAGAACTCTTTAGTGCGAAAGAAAAACTGGACCCACAGGAAAAAGTCAAGAACCTCAAGGACTTGTGATAACAACACAGAATAAAGTACATTGTTGGAAATCGCCAACGAACGTTGATAATGTACAGATCGTGTGTAGGCACCTTGGACGGGCTCATACGAGCCTCTTTGGATTTTGAAATGTTTTTAGTTTGGTTAGTACAATGTAAACATTGAAGATTTTTGAGAGAATTTTCCACAATTTGAAGATTTTAACCTGTAGCTTTCCCAATTTGTTGTAAAGTATGCTTTTCCGAGTTTTTCCACCCTAAATGTGTTATTAAAGTACAATAAACAACAGTCCTTTGTGTAATCCATATCTCAGACTTGTGTGTTTCATTTATCTACTTGCGAATACGTCATACATTTCAGTGGGCAATCCACAACATCTGGCGACCGTGACAGGACGAGGAGAGGACAATCCTTTGTGTAATCCATATCTCAGACTTGTGTGTTTCATTTATCTACTTGCGAATACGTCATACATTTCAGTGGGCAATCCACAACATACATATTTCAAAATATCATTTTCGGACCCACAGGAAAAAGTCAAGAACCTCAAGGACTTGTGAATACCTACAACAGAGAATAAAGTATTTTAAAATCTCATTTTCGAAAAAATTGTATTTGAACTACCTCCCTAGTATTTAATTCAAGAGTTGGTTCTTGATCAGCACTTGACTGTCACACCCTGTAGATATAGCTTCACATAAACTCCCACAAAGTTCCTCATGATAACTTATATGAATAAATTATCTTTTTTTGCTTCTTGTGCGTTCGAAATTTTCGAAAATTGCTCGGAAACTTTTCGGGGACAAATATTTCATCCCCCGATTGTTTTTTATCATTAATTTTCAAGGTGGGTGATGTGTGCGAATGATTTCGCATGAATAACTTATGAACGTGCGTTCGAAATTTTCGAAAATTGCTCGGAAACTTTTCGGGGACAAATATTTCATCCCCCGATTGTTTTTTATCATTAATTTTCAAGATGGGTGATGTGTGCGAATGATTTCGCATGAATAACTTATGAACTTTTAATGTTTTGAGCACACACACGAGTGTGTGTAGATGTATTAAAAACATTTTCCAAATATAGGAAGGTATAAAAAAACCTTGAATGTTCCTGAGTATGCTGAGCTTTTGAGTTTTCGATTCTGTGTTTTCGGTACTCGGCATTTGTTTTGTAACAAATTTAATGTCATTGGAATATTTGAATATGAACGGTTTGATGTTTGTACAAACACACACGAGTGTGTGTAGATGTATTAAAAACATTTTCCAAATATAGGAAGGTATAAAAAAACCTTGAATGTTCCTGAATATGCTGAGCTTTTGAGTTTTCGATTCTGTGTTTTCGGTACTCGGCATTTGTTTTGTAACAAATTTAATATCATTGGAATATTTGAATATGAACGGTTTAATATTTGTACAATAATTATTTTATCTAGTGCATTTGAGCACGAGCTTTAAAAAGATAAGATACCTAAAAGCTCATTTTGCAAACTGAAATTTGTAAAGGGTACTTAAAATTTTAAAGGTAAATTTGCCGGAATAAGTAGGTAGGTATAATTATTTTATCTAATGCATTTGAGCACGAGCTTCAAAAAGATAAGATACCTAAAAGCTCATTTTGCAAACTGAAATTTGTAAAGGGTACTTGAAATTTTAAAGGTAAATTTGCCGGAATACGTACCTAGGTATAATGATTATTTGGTTTTTCATTTGAATCGACAGATTCAAAAAATAAAGTAGGTAGGTACCTAGGAAAAACATAAAGTACCAAGTCAGTGTAACAGACCATAGTCTTAAATGCACCTAGTCCTAAGTCGATAAAACAGGCTTCTGTTTCATTATTTAAGCTCTTTTCTCATAGATTTTGAAATGTTTCCATTTGTCATTTTCCTCTTGAAATTTTCCATTATGCTTCGTACTGACGTTGTAAAATTTTAATCAAATAATTAACTTTAAAGAAATCAATTATACATTTCTTTTTTCCTCTGAATTTTTTTCTTCTTCCTATTGTTTATTCATTTTTTCTTCTTTTTTTTTTCTAATTTTCAAGAAGATAATGAAATTAAAGAAAATATTTTTTAATTCAAAGCAGGGCCTTTCGAAAGGACTTTCAGGCAGTGCGGGAGGCAATACTTCAGCTTGAATAAAAAGGCAGTGCTTAGAGTACAGTGACAATTATTAGAAATGCGAAATGCGAGCATGTACTTTTTTTTAGCCTGTCAGCCATAGACTGAAAAGTCTCTTTTTGCAAAGGGGTTTCATTTTCAATCAGCGACTAATTTGCCATTTCATAACAAAGGAAGGGTGCAATAGTCCTCCATACTGGACTCCGCACACAGGAATTTCATCAGAAAAGACCCCCATCATTTCAATGTAATAACAAAGGAAACCGTGAAAGTTTGAACAAAAAATAAATAAATAAAATAAAAGATCCAATCGGTACCTCCATTTAAGAAGTAAGGACTCCTTCTGTTACTCATTAAGGAACTTAAATCACTTTAAAAAACTAACGACTAGTTGTGAACAGGCCCATAAGACTATGTAGCCATCAACATGAAAACTGCCGTATACTACAAGTTGCAGTCTAGATGTGAAATCCGCCTAACTATAGCGTAAAAGCACCTCTACCCACCTGAATTTCCTTCTCTAGGGGTTGTTGTCCAAGTTCTACCACATGTATTACAACTTGTAGCCAATAGACTAATATTCATACATAGATTAGATTTAGATAATTGCCTAAGTGTCTAGGTACATACCCATATTAGTACATATATCATATTGATTTTACATACCTATCAGACAACAATAACACGTTATACTGAGAAGTGTCTATTCAAATTTCCTGACTCCTCTCGTGTCAGGGTCTAACACGGCTTCTGGTATTGTCCGCTAGGGCTGCTCAATAAATTGATAGTTTGTTATCTGGCAACCCAATCAACCACGACTACAGTTCTGGTTTCTGGGAGGTATTGAACCTCTCCAGTGTTCTCGTACATTTTTCCCGAGAGTAAGGAATGATCTATATCTTGTCTTGTACTTTGTACTTTTTTAATTATTCTTCGGGACAACGCTTGTATAGTTTGGTGTTTGTGAAGAAGAGAGTTCTAGGTTCTAGGATACAGAGTTCTAGTAACTTTTCTAGTGGTTCGGAGTCAAACCGACGGATTAGTAACCCAGAAGGGTAGGTTAACAGGGCAGACAGTTAAAGTAATTGAATTGAATTGAATTATTGAATAGGCTCAAGCACAGGGTAGAACTTTTTCGGAACTAGGGATCTCAAAACGTGGCACTGAAAATTGACCATCGAAAATTTGGGCTACCTATATTGGATCTCCAGAGGTTTTATCAATTCCATAATCTATTGAAAAATGCCCTTTAGCGTGTTCAATATGTCGTCAAATTTCATCAAATTCTTATAAACCATGCGGGGGTTTGTTTAAATGAAATGTTTAAAAGAATCATTGTGAGTTTGTGAGGCCCCCAAAGCTATATCTACTCTGTTTCTAGTTTGTACTTTATTTTCTTCTCAGCAACTCTACCTTCTCTCAATGCATCGCACATCCCGCAGCTCTGTGCGAAGGAAAAATTGTGGATTTGTGTGCAGTGGTCAAGCGTTTCTTTTCTTCGCCTTTTGTATGTTCTACTCTTTCAATTTTTCAAACAAAAGTTGATGTATTATGGACAGAAACAAGTGGGGGAACACAAGGAAACATTTCTGTGCCACATTTGATTAGTGTATGAAAAACAAATGACAGCTCCACTAATGAGGGTTTCTATCTTTCTATGGTAAATGTGACATCTCCACCAATTAGGGTTTAATAAGGTATGATAGAATCGTATTGCGAATCATTCTATGCATTAAGGAGCGCGGTAGCGCTCCGCCCCGCCAAGTCAAGAAAGTTTGACCGCGTTTGAATTAGAGCTAAGAAAAATGCCACCTCCATTAAATAAAATTATCTTCGTCGAAAACTTTCCTACAACTTTTTCCTTCATCGGATGGATGGCTCATAGAATCGTTGCTATGATCGGATTGGTAAGTTGGGGCTATCTGGTTCGATCTTTATTGGTGCATGGGAATCGGAGCAGTAATTTAACGAGAGATGTTTGTACTGGGTTTTACGTTATCCGCCATCCTTAGTACTTTGGTATTGGTATAAAATGTGCTTTATTTGTTTATTTTTCAGTACATTGACTCAATTGTTGGGTACATTTTTACTTGTAGGTCAGGAGGTCCTGAAAGATTCGTTTATCGTTTAACATGATATTGCCCAACTTTAAAGACATCTTCTGGGACCTAGACGATGATCAACATAAGCAAATTAACCGGATTACTCCAAAATAATCCTGGGATTGATAAAGGTGTAGGTATTCTATCCAGCTTGTAGCAAAATAATAATTTGACCCTCGAAAAATAATCTCTTTTGATTGGCGGTCACAATTCCATGATTTTAGCTATGATTTAAGTACCTACAAGTATTAAGTATGCGATGTCTCTTATTTTCTCTCTAGTCTGAGTATTAGTAAACACATTGACATCACCATAAATGAGTATGACATCCCGCAGATCATTTCCTACCAGATTATCAACCGTTTAGTTCGAAACATTATTATAAAATTAATTTAAACCATGTTT
The DNA here is from genome assembly GCF_000475195.1 of Diaphorina citri. Lineage (NCBI taxonomy): Eukaryota > Metazoa > Arthropoda > Insecta > Hemiptera > Psyllidae > Diaphorina > Diaphorina citri. Next base: position 36,653 of record NW_007377982.1, on the reverse strand, counting down.
CCGATTTTCTAACGTAATTCTTCGCTCGATTCGTTCAAAATCGTGATTTATTTCTTCGTCGAAAACTTTCCTACAACTTTTTCCTTCATCGGATGGATGGCTCATAGAATCGTTGCTATGATCGGATTGGTAAGTTGGGGGCTATCTGGTTCGATCTTTATTGGTGCATGGGAATTGGAGCAGTAATTTAGCGAGAGATGTTTGTACTGGGTTTTACGTTATCCGCCATCCTTAGTACTTTAGTGCTTTAAAATGTGCTTTATTTGTTTATTTTTCAGTACATTGACCCAATTGTTAGGTACATTTTTACTTGCAGGTCAGGAGGTCCTGAAAGATTCGTTTATCGTTTAACATGATGTTGCCCAACTTTAAAGACATCTTCTGGGACCTAGACGATGATGATCCACATTAGCAAATTAACTGGATTACTCCAAAATAATCCTGGGATTGATAAAGGTGTACTCTATCCAGCTTGTAGCAAAATAATAATTTGACTCTCGAAAAATAATCTCTTTTGATTGGCGGTCACAATTCCATGATTTTTGCTATGATTTAAGTATACAACATTGATTAAGTATGTGATGTCTCTTATTTTCTCTCTAGTCTGAGTATTAGTAAACATATCGACATCACTATAAATGAGTATTAGTAAACATATTGACATCACCATAAATGAATATTAGTAAACATATTGACATCACCATAAATGAGTATTAGTAAACATATTGACATCACCATAAATGAGTATTAGTAAACATATTGACATCACTTGTAGTCATAAAAACAAAAATTAGAAAAATATATGTGGGCAGGTGGGCCAATAAATGGTACGTTTTTTAAGTGGGCGAATAAATGGTGCACTTACCCTATTCCTAGTTTAAATCCACTCACTCTCAGGTAGACCTGACAACAGGTACACCTGATCAGGTCTACCTGATAGTGTGTGTGCTCATCAGCCATAAGGTAGACCTTACAAACGGATCTTTTCAGCCGTACCTGTCAGGTCTACCTGATAGTGAGGGGCTGGCCTAGGACAGTCCGTCAATGAATTTTCGTGATTCTCTTCTTGGAAGCATGCGAAAATTCTTTAGGTCTACCTGATAGTGTGTGTGCTCATCAGCCATAAGGTAGACCTTACAAACGGATCTTTTCAGCCGTACCTGTCAGGTCTACCTGAAAGTGAGTGGCTAGCCTAGGGCAGTCCGACAATGAATTTTCTTGATTCTCTTCTTGGAAGCATGCGAAAATTCCTTTTTTTAAGAGGTTTGACAGAGGGAACTTTAACTGCTATGGTCTTATCGTCCCGAAATCAAAGAGAGAAGGAAGACAGGATAGGAGAAAGCCAGCCGTTCCGAGAACGAACATTATCCCAGCAGGATAAAATCCGCCTCGGGCGGGAATCGAACCCGCGGCCTAGCGCTTACAAGGCAGACGCACTACCAACTAAGCCAACTAGGCTGGCAAGAAAATTCTTACTTTTCTGAAAGAACCTCTGATATTCTTCTCTTGAATTTCCAATCATCAACAAGTTCTTCAGTTAGCAACACTGTTTTCACACAAAACGAAAGGGACGAGAAAAGAGAATGGATAAAGGAGACCAGGAGCCCCGGGCGGGAATCGAACCCGCGGCCTAGCGCTTACAAGGCAGACGCACTACCAACTAAGCTAACTAGACTGGCAAGAAAATTCTTACTTTTCTGAAAGAACCTCTGATATTCTTCACTTGAATTTCCAATCAGCAACAAGTTCTTCAGTTAGCAACACTGCCTTTTTCACACAAAACAAAAGAGACGAAAAAAGAGAAAGAATAAATGAGACCAGGACGAGATAGAATATCAAGAGAGAAAAATAAGGACAGAAACGTTAATCCGGTAAGAAATGGGAGAGAGATTTTTCGTTCCGAATGTCCCATCAAGTGCATTATTTGGACGTTTTCGAGTTTTTGAGGTCCAAGCTTGAGGCTGGGTGAACAGAGACCATTCCGGGTGACCTGCTGAGGATGTTTATCTGGATAGGGGACCTTTTTTTTCAAGAGGTTTGATAGAGGGAACTGTAACTGCTAAGGTCTTATCGCCCCGAAAGCGAAGAGAGAAGGAAGACAAGATAGGAGAAAGCCAGTCATTCCGAGAACGAACTTTATCTGTTTATGATGAAATCTGCCTCGGGCGGGAATGGAGCCGCACTAATCAAGCTCCACTCTGGCTCTAAAAACACAGTGGAGAGGAGAGCATATTGAAGCGGAAGAGACGACTTCAAACCGAATACTTGGAACTGAGAGCAACAAGCTCTATGCCCTTTTCTCTCCACTCTACTCTGTATTAAACTAATGTCTTAAAATTCAAACAAGCTATGTAATCATCACTGTGTCCGCAGTCAGCATTAATCAAGTGTTTCGCTTGCGATTCGCCTGCGGCGACGAGTTCACAGCAGTCGTGCGGCTGAAAAAAAAAAAAAAAAAAAAAACTTATTTGATGAGTATTTTTATTTAACTTATTGGAAAATTTTGCTTCTTTTTCATTAACTTTTTTCTTGCCCTCTTTAGTCCTGAGGTTCGGCACTGTGGATTGGAAAGTTGAGATTTTCTCATAGGCTGACACAAAAATTATTTTGTACCTATAATTGGAAAGAGAATGAGAATAATTATGAAGAGGAACGGACGGAAAAAAACTAGGTGGTTTAGTGGTCAAGACACTCGGCCGATAATCAGGAGGGCGTGGTTCAACCCCAGTCGAGTTATGGAATTTTATTCTCAACATTGTTTGAGATTTCCCGGATTCTTACTCTTTAGTCCTACATATTCGACCTTGGTTAGACTCTGTGGGGGTAAAAGGACTTTCCAGTCCTGTTCCACAAAGATGATAACCTTAATTTTCATCATCCTTTTTTGTTTCATCCTAAATGTAGATACCTCCCTTGTATGCATATTGTAATTAATCTGAAGTACATTACAATGCTGAAGTTTAAACTGTGGGTTGAAATTTTCACACAAGATCAATACACAATGTAGGTATTTCTATCTTCTTATTTCTTAGTCTAGGTAAGTAGATATTAAGTATGCCATCTAGGTAAAATAGATACGGTTATTCCTGGCTAATCGCTCTTCTTCCCTCTCTATCTCTCTCATTATCACCATTTACAGCATCATCTTCAGAATACAGAACTTTTTAAGAAATGATATTTTTTTTAATATCCTTAAAAGTTTTCCGAGCATAAAAAAGTTTTTAAAAAAATGAAAATATAATTATGAAAATACGAGAAATTCACGTAAAAAAAAGTCGCCGAATAAGAATATTGTGATAAGAGAAATTTTCAAATGGGAAGAATTATTCGAAGGCGTTGAAAAAATGAGATGGATGAAATTTCAGAAAAAAAAATGCGTTTTTTTCCAACATCAAATTTTCTTTGAATTTTTAATTTTTAGCCTTCTTTCAAAGCCCCAACTTGCAAACTCATATTGAACAGGGAAAAATCAACACAATGGATACAAAATGTAATTTATCCACACAATAAACTAATAAACCACTTGTGTCTTCTAACTGTTCATTTGCACACAAAATTATCATAATAGACAATACAAACAAGTTGATCATCTTCCCCCTAACATTGAAAACAAAAAAATGGTCAACAAAATATCACCAGGAAACATGATTGAGGATGATACCGACAGATTGGTTTCAATTAACCGAGAGGGAAAGAGTGAACAACAAACAACAGATGATGGAAAAGTTTGTGAGACGTGAGCACTGCACATTGCTTTTACTCATTTCAGTGGCTATGTTCTTCATTGATGTAGTGACGAGTGTTAGCTTCAACAAGCTATGTAATGACAGCTATACGAGAGTTCTCAGAGTAACCACCTACCTCGGAGAGAATTAAAATGTTATACCCACCTGTGCCTACATACCTGTGTCATAATCATATTATAATTTCCGGCATTGTACGAGTTGCACTAATAGTACCTAGTTCAATGACCTATAAAACTAATTCAGGAAAAAGATCTCTGTAGGATTTTTTTAAGAAGTTTGATAGAGGGAACTGAAACTGTTAAGGTCTTATCGTCCCGAAAGCGAAGGGAGAAGAAAGACAGGATAAGAAAAAGTCAGCAGTTCCGAGAACGAACCTTATCTGTTTACGATAAAATCCACCCGGGCCGGAATCAAACCCGCGGCCTAGTGCTGAGTATTCAAAGTTGAAAATTTCCAGCAACAAACTAATGTCAGAGGAATTAAAAATACAACATGCGAGTAGGCACTATCACTATGCATATTCTCGTCTCGTAAGAAATGTAATAACCGGTGATGATCTCAATTTCGAACAGCTCAACAAAGCATGAAATCTCCAGAGAGCTCGAGAAAGCACAGTCCTCATTGTCAAAGTTCATAATGATACCCAAGTGCTTATTGACACAGCAGAAAATCTCAGAAATGGATATGCTGGAAACACACCAAATGTTACTTGTTCCAGTGTCACCCTAGTGTCATAATATTACCATAATGCCCCCCCATTGAAAAAATAAAGCCCCACTCCCCATTGCTAGACTCGCATGTGGGAGATGCGTTCCAATATTTGGATAATATTGATCAAGCACTTTCGCTACCCAAATTTATCTCAATACTCGTATCATCACTATCATACATAGCGCGTAATTCTTTGCTAGTTACTATTATGGAAGTGTTTGTGAGAAATTTTTGTTTGATGAAATGGTAGGATCTTGTTGGAGTCACATTGGAGATTTGAAGATTCGAACGCGCTGTAGTTCACCTTCTGAATTAGTAGGTTACTCCATAAATCCAATGTTTCAATCTTTGATGAAAATCTTCGATGAAAAGAGAACTGTCAAAGAAGGTCAAAGAAAAGAAAATTATATTTGAGACTAAAAAATATAATGTCTTTTTTTCTGGCCATTATTTGTTTTCCCTTATCGCCTGACCATAGAGCCAGAGATGATGCCATTGATGTATTATGACTAGTACTTCGACATCAGTATAATGTAAGTACTCTTCTAGTTGAAGGTACTGCTTTCCGGTACTTACCAATGGTGACGATCCCTTCTTAAGCAGTTTCTTCTCCCACACCTCTTTTGTTTGCCTCTTTCAAAAACAAAACTTATTGTTTGAACACCCTCTTGGAAAAGACCTTCGGGAGTGAAATGATTCACGCTGATTCAGAAAGTGGAAGGAGAGAGATTGGGGGGTGTTCAAGTGACAAATTATCAATTTATAAAATTAATAGACACGATAAATAATTCACTTTTATTTCCATGTATAATATTACAAATTTGTAAGATTAGCATTTTTTACTTTCCTTATTAACTCACGGTTCAATTGTTCTTCTAAAATCCTATTTAGGTGTTAGAGTCTGTTACAGCATTATTTGCTTCACTTGATAGCATTGTATGGGATGCTAGGTCACAATGAACTCGCACTTTTTGAAGGATTAAAAGAAAATGCAAGAAGATTTTCGACAGATTCCTCTAAAAAATGAAGTATGTTTGTTGTAATCCTGATGATTAGTGCTAGGTAGATGAATTTCATGAAGAAAATTGTTTATAAATTAATAAAAAATAATTACTTTTTAATCACAAAGTGAAATGGAAGGGTCAAAACTAGTACCTACCTAATCAATTTATTATTGATTTCATTAATCTCACTGTTGGTGTTTCATTCTTGTTGTTTCAAATCCTTCTTGTTTTCGACCGCATCAAAGTTGTTATGAATTTCATAGAGCTCCTTATTATCTGTTTTGATCAAATAAATATAGAAGAATACGAAGGCAAACAAACAGTTCAAAGAATACAGGAGAAAATTGACGAATAAGCTATTGATTTTCAGAAACATGTTGGTAACTGTGAAAGAGGACATTGTGAACACGATGCTACAAACACATGAACCAATCCCTCGAAGATCTAATGGCAACATCTCGCCCTGCAAGATATTTGGCATAGGACCTAACCCGATAGAATAGATACTAGCGTAGACACAAATGCTAGTAAACAACATGAAGTTGTAATCATACTTGAAATGAACGACTTCGTTGTAGTGAAGGAAAGTGATCACACAACTAAAGAGATGACTAAGGAAACATCCGAAACAGGAATACAATAGGAGTTTCCTGTGACTGATTTTATTAATCACAAGAGTGCTAACAAATGAAAACAATAAAACCAAGGAACTAAACACAATACTGTACATGTTATTCTGCAAAATATGATGAGAGTACGCAACCATGGCGCTCATACCAGAAAATCTCTGCACTATATTCAAGAGAACCACACACATGAAGTTTCTATTCAAGCACTTTGTCATCAAAATCTTCAAGTTCTTGAAATTATCGTACTTGACGATTTTAATGTTTTCCTTGATTTCTTGAAAACAATAAAACCAAGGAACTAAACACAATACTGTATATGTTATTTTGCAAAATATGATGAGAGTACGCAACCATGGCGCTCATACCAGAAAACCTCTGCACTATATTCAAGAGAACCACACACATGAAGTTTCTATTCAAGCACTTTGTCATCAAGATCTTCAAGTTTTTGAAATTATCGTACTTGACGATTTTGATTTTTTCTTTGATTTCTTTATAATCGTACGAAGCTTTGATCTTACTGAAGATGGTGTTAGCTTTGTGATCGTTGTTGATGTAAATGTAATAATAAGGAGATTCAAACAAGAAGAAACAAGAGAGGAGAAAGACAATGGGTACGACCAAGTTCAGATAGGCAAATGTTTCGTAGGTTAGTAGAGGTCCCAGGACGAATTCCACCAAGTGTCCAGAGTTGAGGAATAGTGGGAGGAGTGTGAAGCAGACACCTCGGATGTTAGTGTCCAGGATCTCCCCGACATAGGTTGGTACCACGGTGAAGGTAATTCCCATGGTAATACCAAACAGGAACCTGGCAAAGTAGAGATGGTACAGATCTCGGGTCAGGATAACAATGATCCACCCTATGGATGTCAGAACCCCGGACAGGATCAGGCAAGGCAGTCTTCCATGTCTGTCAATAGAGAGTCCAACAGGTATAGGACTAATCAAGTGCCCGATTTCGTGAATTGAAGCCAGGAGAGATTTCTGGTTTTTGTTCAGGTCTAACTTTTCCAAGGTTGGGGACGTCCATCCCATGAAACACCCAACTGTCAGGATACTTAGACCGGCTGTAACAGAAGAAAGATAAATAATGTCAATACCGCTCAGTGATTATGATTAGGTACAATCATATCGATATCTATTATTTAGCTATCAATAAAAACAAAATGTGAGTGCTCTAATGTATTTTATATGATTTTCACGTTATATGGATTATCATTTCAAGTGTGTTGCTCTAATAAAATGTAATTAGTTTATTATCAACCTGATGACATGACATGCGCCACAACACACTTGAGGACCAAGGTCAAAGCCATGGGCTTATCAAATACGAATACCGCCACCTACCTGTACATTTTGTAGAGAAAATTGTACAATGTACATTGTACACCCATCAAAATCATTACGGTACGGTTTGTAAACGTGTGATAGATGCTATTTCTGACGATCAAATTACACTGAGTACTCTCTGGTCTCTACGCCTCCCTTGGTAATGCTTTTAGGTCAGGGTTGTCCAACCTTAGGGCACCCGAGGGCCGCAAGAGACCAAGGTAGAGAGTTGGCGGGCCGCAAAAACTCAACTCACGGGGGGGGGGATGGCCTGGTGTAATGTAATTACAATTGATGGGTACCTAGAATTAGAAACTAACTATGAAATGTGTAAGGTAAAACTGGGATAATTTTTATAAATTTGAAAATTTTATACATGCATTATTTATTTTATTTAGTATATTTACTGTTATTTTCCCATTTTCGTTCAATTTTTTTAGGCGGGCCTTCGCGGGCGCCGCAAAAATGAGCTCGCGGGGCCGCATGCCGGCCCGCCGGCCGCGGGTTGGACAAGCCTGTTTTAGGTATACCTCAAGTTTGGACATAGCGTTATCCAATTTTCCGTTTAATGAGTCATATACTCGTACCTGGAGTGGAGATATCGTACCACGCGACGTTGCGTCGTAAGGTCGAACACTCACTATCAGGTAGGCCTGACAGGTACGTTTCTGAACAGGTCCGCTTGTCAGCTCAACCTGATACCTTGATGTGTGAGTGGCCCAGTCAAAGAATCATGTTCCAGTTGTAAAAGGCCCACTTTACTCGAAAAAGCTGCCAGAATTTGTCTCAGCTGGTATTTGTCGATCATCTGTTTCCAGTGGCAACTTTATATATTGATCAGCTGTGGGTGAAAACACAAGCCTGTGGTTAATTTTGGTGGAAAAAATTCACATGTTCATTCGACAATCATCACAAAACACGATCCAAATGGTGTCAACACTTGACCGACACGAAACCACTGTGTCACGGAGACCTGGAAATAGAGCTCTGCGGAATTTTGGTCGAACTGTGCGAACACATTATCCTGAAATCCGAGACCTGGAAACATGAATCCGAACCAAATATTCCGCGGACAGAGACACACACATGTGTGTGTTTGGTGACACATCTTAGTGTTTGGTTTTTGTTACAGGGGCCGTCTGGGGATTTGCATGGATGAGTCCCAGAATACTTTGTTTTGCTGTAATTTCTGAATGGTTTGTCCGATTTGGATGACAAATTTTGACGACATGTTTGCACCCTTTTTAACACACCTAAAAGGAACAATTTTATTGCTCATGTTTTTGGACTCCCAAGGGCCTCCTAGGGTTCGCGCTGTAGGAACATCATCTTTTTGAGTCCTCCTTTTATTATTACCAATAGTAACGAGTAAAAGGTATACAGGGACGACGGACTACATTCGGTATTGCGCCGCGTCGGTGTCCTGTCACCTCGGGTCGATCGGTCTGTCGGTCGGTCGTGTCCCCATACGAAACGGGACTTATCCAAACTAGGTGCCGCGACGCTATGATACCTTCGTCACTGTATTAAGGTCTTTTACCAGGATCACGAAAATGGCGGTGCGCAAATTTTTGTCACGAGGAATAACGCATAAGCCACAGAAAGTCAAACAAAAAACAACTGGTTTTTTTTTTTTTTTTTTTTTTTTGGCCAAAATGACATCATACTTATGTGAGTCTTTTGGTTACTGAATGGTTTGACCATAGACAAGCTAGTCAGCTACCAAAGTATGAGATCAACTGTTACGGTTCAAAGATCCCGTCAAAAGGATTCAAGAACGCGTCTTCAATAACTTCATCAAAGACAGCCACCCTAAAAATAACAGTCGGTTGACAAAAAGCTGTAGAAAGTGTATTAATAAATGATATCGATATAATAAAAAACAAATAAAACAGATGTTTTCAACGGAGAGATGGATAAAAAAGATGACAGCCACAAAATCGGGAAAAGAGATCAGGAAAGGGGGAACGATGAGTCAGAAATACTTTGTTTTGCTGTAATTTCTGAATGGTTTGTCCGATTTGGATGAAATTTGACGAACATGTTTGACCATTTTAAGACCTAAAGGACAATTTTATTGCTCATTTTTTGGACTCCCAAGGGCCTCTTCTAGGGTCCCTGTAGAATATCTTTTTTCCGAATCACTTTTGCAGTTTATTGAACCACCAGTAGATAGTAATAGTTCTAGGTGCCTACGGTATTACCCACCGAAAATTGAACGATTTAAAAAATGGAATGGAAACAAAACACTCGTTCTCTATGAGAAATTTTACAGAGAATAAACTGCGAAGAGAAAAAGCCGCCTTCCCTCTCTACTTTTCGAGAAAATATTCCCCAATGTTACTTCTTTCGTAAGAAAATTATAACTTATAACCCGCATTTTACAAGCTTAATTCAATTATTTCTTGAATCCTGTTCCAACTCCCAATGTTTCCTAAGAGTTCCCCCTCTGTCTTGACAATTTTCTTATTTCATATAATATTATCTTCCTCGCCTCGTCTTCCATCTTGAACTTTCTTCCCATTTTCTTCGGAATATTTTTTCTATATTACATTTCATAAGGACACGGAATCATAACGAAATTTCCACCATTTTGCACATGATACATTTTCTTTTCTTTCTTTTGCTGTCTCCCTATTTTCCCCCTTGCCATTCTTTTTGAAGCTTTATCTCCTTTATTTTTCTGTCCCTTCGCTTTCCATTATTTTCATTCTGTTTGTTTCCTTCTACTTTTAGACAGTTGAAGTCGGAAGTCGGTAAAGTAGAGATCATTGTAATGGTCACATAATTATCATCGGGGTAGTTTTTAGTTTTTTTTACCATAGGTAGCTCATAATATTTTCGGGAGCTCGTTACACCGTAGGTCCACCCCTCCTTCTTATATTGAAACATTTAAATTTTTTATTTGCTATTACATTTACATAAATATACACCCGGACATATTTATTATTGCCAACCCTTTGGGTTCATCCTCCCTCTGAAGCTGACAGGAAAAACACAAACTCGATATTTTTGTCTTTGAAGTTAAGAATTTAATTATTGAACTGTGTTATTTGTATTTAGGTTATGATGAAGGTTGGTGTTTAATCACTAGTGGGACGCTCCGGGGTGGATGCAGAATGCAGATGAAGACAGAAGCGAAAACAGTGTGGCTAGTAGATAGTTCGTAGAACTTAGTCATTTTCTATGGTCTAAAATAATATAACAGTAAAATAACTACACTATATCTTACATCCATCAAATGGTACCAAAGTTTGTCAAAAAGGTAATACTAAAAAAGGCTTGCCAGCCCGAAGACAGAAGCAAAAACAGTGTGGCTGGTAGATAGTTCGTAGAATTTAGTCGTTTTCTATGGTCTAAAATAATATAACATTAAAATAACTACACTATATCTTAGATCCATCAAAGGGTACCTACGTTTGTCAAAAAGGTAATCCTTAAAAAGGCTACAAATGAAAAAAAATTGGTTAATTTTTAAATGGGATTTTAATGTGGATCCCATGAAAGTCCATATAGTAAGGGAGTATCTACATAATTTAAGCGCTAGGCCGCGGGTTCGATTCCCGCCCGGGGCGGATTTTATCCTGATGGGATAATGTTCGTTCTCGGAATGGCTGGCTTTCCTCCCATCCTGTCTTCCTTCTCTCTTCGATTTCGGGACGATAAGACCATAGCAGTTACAGTTCCCTCTGTCAAACCTCGTAAAAAAAAGGCTACAAATGAAAAAATTTGGTTAACTTTTAAATGGGGTTTTAATGTGGATCCCATGACACAGAACGTGAAAGTCCAAATAGTAAAGGAGTATTAGTTATCTATCTACCTATGTATCTACATTAATTGACCGAACGAAGTGAAGGTCTATGTTTTAACTCGACCGTTTTGCATTTGATTTAGATGTTTGTTTGTTAATGTGTTTATTTGTTCCGCTATAACTCGCGATTCGCGATTGCCTGGTCCTATTTTCATGAACTTTGAAATTTTGAGTTCCTTGGATCAAGACACGTCGATCCTTAAAATTTGGTGTCCCAGGTCCAATTTTGGTCTCAAACTTTTCAAAATGGTAATAGATAAATTACCGCATTTATGACCCTTGTATACCCTTCTATTCTATCTAGAAAAATGATCCGAATTCTTGGTACCTACCTAAATCTATTGTTTTTAAAAAAGGTTCAAAAGGGGGAACGGGTGCGCTTGTTTACATTAGCGCCTCGCAGTATCACTAACGGCAATTTCACAGCTAAATGAATTTCAAAAGAAAAAAACTACATCCCCTTCTTCTTCTCTGTGTTCCTCGTTCTTTTTTAAATGTTTCCAATGCTTCTGCCTGTCGCTTTTTTTTTATATTTTATAAAATTATTTACTCCATTATTTAATAACTTTAAACTGGGTGAACTAAGCTTTGAATTTTTCTTTTCAAGATGACGCAAAATCGGTGATTTAGTTTTAATCTCTCGAGTACATCGCGTATGATATCAGAATTTTCCCTAGTTTACCAAGTTTCTTCCGCACAGTTTTGCAGACGGACACCAAATTTTCCTTTCTAGGCAAACTGAAAAATCAGAGCTAGGGGGAACGGGTGCGCTTGTTTACATTAGCGCCTCGCAGTATCACTAACGGCAATTTCACAGCTAAATGAATTTCAAAAGAAAAAAAACTACATCCCCTTCTTCTTCTCTGTGTTCCTCGTTCTTTTTTAAATGTTTCCAATGCTTCTGCCTGTCGCTTTTTTTTTACATTTTATAAAATTATTTACTCCATTATTTAATAACTTTAAACTGGGTGAACTAAGATTTGAATTTTTCTTTTCAAGATGACGCAAAATTGGTGATTTAGTTTTATTTAATCTTTCGCGTATGATATCAGACTTTTCCCTAGTTTACCAAGTTTCTTCCGCACAGTATTGCAGACGGACACCAAATTTTCCTTTCTAGGCAAACAGAAAAATCAGACCTTATTGCTATCAGAGAACCTACATGGATATGGATCACCAGGAAAATATAACTGTCCACAGTGTCCAGTATTCGTTTTTTAATCGTCATAATCATTTTCATTCGTTCGTTTTAAGCATAATTCAAAACATCTAGAGTTTCTAGAGGCGATGATTTTTCAGTTTTTTCTATCATTGATGACATGACACCCTGTTTTTTCTATTTAATTGAGGACACCCTGTTTGAGATCTGTCCTCTACATTCACAGAACCTGCATGGATATGGATCACCAGGAAAATATAACTGTCCACAGTGTCCAGTATTCGTTTTTTAATCGTCATAATCATTTTCATTCGTTCGTTTTAAGCATAATTCAAAACATCTAGAGTTTCTAGAGGCGATGATTTTTCAGTTTTTTCTATCATTGATGACATGACACCCTGTTTTTTCTATTTAATTGAGGACACCCTGTTTTTTCTATTTAATTGAGGACACCCTGTTTGAGATCTGTCCTCTACATTTCCCTGTTTTTTACTATCCCATTAAGAGGATACCAAGAGGTGTCATCAAGGCCAGAGAGCTAGT